>NC_089319.1:11066579-11126579 GCF_036669915.1 Pocillopora verrucosa | reverse complement strand
CTTCCAGTAAGTAATAAGGCATAGAGATATGTTATGGAATAAAAGAGAAAATTCCAAAATGTCTTACGACATCAATACATGTAGATCAAACCGGTGAGCAAGTAAAAGAACAGACATTTATCAAATTCCAAACTTTCTATGTTACTAATTTGCAAATTTAGAAAGGAGGGTTACCGAACAAATCAGCTCCAGGGAGATGAGGGGGTTTACTAGTCATTTTGAAAATACTCATAAAAAGATACTAGGTTGACCTTAGGTAAGAATATTTTAGATTTAAACATCTTAACCCCTACCTTTCATTTTGTTAACTTCTAACTAAGTCACTTGTTGATATTTGCGATGTTATACAACTCAGAAACTTCATTCTGCAACATGATATGTAAATTTGAGGGAAAAATAAGTGTTTAAATAACAAAGAAAAAAACTCTTGTTCACTCATCATCTTAATTAACAACTCCTGTGATTTAGAGTGCAATACAAATAACAACCCTTAAATGAATTTTTCATAAAAAACACAACCACACCTATGTTTGATGTAATTTGTCTTTATCCTTTCCACTTGGGATTTATCAGTGGCCTGAAACAGGCCAAATTGCTTCACAATCAGTGAGCAGTTTTTAGTAAATCCTAAAACTGTGGATGGCATTGAAGGTGCACTCTGATTGGCTACTCAAACTCCAAATATCCTTTCAATATGTCACTGTTTTAGCATATACTTAGTAAGAAACTATATCACCTCAGAGTCAGTAGCCTGGTTGGATATTTACCTCACTATTTCACAGCCTGGTGCATATCCCCCACCAAACACTTCCATTTTAGTGAATAGTTTTCAAGTACTGCACAATTAAAAATGTATTTAACTTTTGTATCCATTTTCTTGTTTCAAAATTCTTTTATCAGGGATTTCAGTGTGAGCTGTGAAGATTATAAGATTGATGGAAAGGAATGGTATCATTATTTTCTCTGTGGCTATAAGGTGTGAATGAAAACTTTTTTTTTGCTAAACTGTACCCTCTTGAAGTCTCTTCATGTGATTAATTATCATATGATAACAATAGTGCTTAATATAATCATGATGATTATTATTCAAACATATCAGCTATCTTACTATTGTTACCTGTCTTTAAATTTTTTAGGGGTTAGTGGATCATATGAAGATTGAATCTCCAGTTGGATTGAACCTTGTTATAGATGGAACTGTTCCAAAGGTCTGAAATGTCAATGTGAAATTATTTAGTCACTCATTTAACTTTCTATCAGCAACAACTTACTCTTCCTTATAATTTCATATAATTTTCATTTTTAAAGTTAAGAAATGGGTGACCACTGATGATGTTTTTTTGACGACACTAATGATTTTGTCTCTTTTTCATCAGAGTGCAGGGCTTTCAAGTTCATCAGCTTTGGTTTGTTGCTCAGGTTTGGCCACACTCCATGCCAATGGGCTCAAGCTTAGTAAGGTGTGTACCATCAACTAGTTAAACTAGAATTTTTATGGTGGAGTGACTCTCAAAATAATGTGGATGTTCATCATTTGAGTTAAAGTTACCATGACACATTTTGATCTTATACCATCAGAGCAAAACTTTACATTTTCTGCTATGAATTAACAAAGTATCCTTAAGGGTTTAAAATACTAATTAAAACAAACTTAAATTGTGATCACTCACTTTTAACCAGGTCAACTTGAAGGGAAATATTTTCACAAACAATTAAATTCGAATTTCTTTTTGCTGGTGAACTCTTTATTTTTTTTTTTTTTAATAATCCAAACTTTATGAAAAGTCTATATTTTAAAATCTGTTTCTTTTATGCTTAACAGCATGAACTTGCTGAGATATGCACAAAATGTGAGCGCTACATTGGAACTGAAGGAGGAGGGTAGGCATAGAAAATCTAACACATAAACCATTACAAAAAAACTTTTGTGACTTCCTTTTTTATGCCATGTACATGTTTGGTAATATATTTGTGAGAAAGATATCATAATGGTAGCATAGTAGTCAGTGTGTTTAAAGGTCCTACCTCTGGCTAGGATCATTATGTGGTATTCTTTGGTAGGACACCTACCGGTAAATCTCATAGTATGTTTAGGACTAGTTTATCTATTTGCACCAGAATATTGTCAAGTGGAAGGGTGGCAAAGTTCTAGGGGGTAATCTGTGATATTTCAATTATTGTTCAAAAAGAGTAGTAATAATTTAAGAAGCCTGTAGGAAAGATGTCCCTTTTTGAAATTTTTCAGGAAAGTAAGGCCAGGGTGAGGGAAGCATGAGCAGAGAGCAAAGGGCAATTCGTGAGCAATGCCCACCCCTCACCCACACTTTGTACTTGCCTCTACTCACCTTAAAATAAAAAGTGACAATTTTTTTGCAGGCTTAGCTCCTACTTACTTCAGGCTCTTGAAACTGCATTCAGCTTCTGCAGCTGTGTGAGTCAGTCTGAAGTCCAAGCTTTGTAAAAATTTACCAGTTTACTGTGTCACTAATTCACAGTGACTCTGTGCATAACATTTAAGGGATTTCTGGCAACAACTTGCTGCTACTCCTGAGTTCACAGTTAGATCAAATTTAAAAGCTCCCTCACCCATTTTGAACAATAATTTGTTTTCAGCCCTGAATATCTCCCCAGTATTAATATCTGATAAATAAAATTTAAAATCCTGTACTCTAACTTGCCTTGTGTTTTACAGAATGGACCAATCCATTTCCTTTTTGGCTGAGCCAGGAACAGTAAGAAAATAATTTTCTGACTAGAAGGAAATTGTACAGGATGTGAATTAACCTTTAAATGTTGATGTTATTTGCCTGCATCAAGTGCCAACTTATGACACAAAGTGCAATAAACAGATACACCATGATTGAAAGAACATTGTCACTAAAATGCAAAAGGGAAAAAGCGAAGGACAAAACATGAGAATTATTATAATAGATAGGATAACAAATGTATGTGAAATGAGGAATGAAGTAGCTGCTTGATCTACTGGTGTTTACAGAGTTACATGTAAAGTTCATTTAAAGCTTCTCTGAACTTGCCAACAATACTAGCTGAAGAAACAGCTTTTTACCTCATTTTTCATTTTTATTTCTCATTTTTATTTCTCATTTTTAACTCCTAAAGGCAAAGCACATCGAGTTTGATCCAATAAGAGCTTATGATGTCACTCTTCCAGAAGGCATTGTGTTTGTGATTGCGAATAGCTTGGTATGTAATTTGAGAAACAAATGATTCTTTTTTAGGAATTCAAAATTAAGGAATCAAAAATGTGATGAGCTTTGTTCTTTAGCTAACAACAAGAATGAATGACATCACAGGTGAAATTAAATGGTGACGTCAATTTGGCAAATAGATTCCACGTTACCGTGGATCTGTTCAGTAATAGATCACAGATGACATCAAAGTTTGTTAAGAACAAAAAAGTTGCACGCGAGGCGCAGCCGAGTGTGTCACTGACGACTTCTTACTAAATTTTGTGGTATTCTGTGACCTATTACTGTACAGACCCAAGGGAAGATGGAATATATTTGTTTTTTAGAATAAAAAGGCGAAAGGTTGTTATTGGTGATGAAATCTTTGCGTCTGTCCTATCAAAGATCATAAGTAGGAACCAAATAAAATCCAATTCAGTTTATCGTGAACAAAGTGATAAGCATTCGCACAGCGCCTTTCTCTTATAATAAACTGGGTTCCGATCCAGAGGAGAGTAGCTGTGCTGCAAGTCACTTACTTCTACTAAAACTGGACTAAGCTGCGATAGAACAAGCCACTCGGTCCATGTTCAGACATGAACCTCTTTTTATATTATTTTGTCTTTGCAGGTGGAGATGAAGAAATCTGCGACGGCTGGCACGCATTTCAATGCAAGAGTAGTCGAGTGTCGTCTAGCAGCAAAGGTATTATTGATAAACGCAGTTCTGCAAATCAGGAAAAAAGGCGCCTTTCAAGCCTGGCACATACTACCTTTTCGCGTCAAGGGATAACATCAGGGACTTTTTTTACGTAAGGGGGAGGAGGAACGAAGGAGTAGCACTCAAGGAGAAACTCCACTTGCAGTTTCTGAGAAACTGGTTTAAGATCCGACATAGTTGGTCCTTAGACTGGATCCTTTTCTTGAAACTCAACTCACCTCTCCTCTTGTAAACAGGTCCTGGCGAAGGAGTGTGGACTGGACTGGAAAAGTGTTCGTCGTTTGAGCGAGGTACAACAAGGCGCGGAAAAGAGCTTGGATGAAATGTAAGATTTTGCACCTTGGATGAGCAACATATACCATTTAAGATGAAGTTGCTAAACCATAGTTAAGTTCATACTTTCGATTTTACTTAATAAACTGTCAGTAGACCCGAACATAACAATTGTGAGTGTTTCTTGGAATTATTTTAACTAAAATCTAAATTCTAACAAAGTTCAAATAGCCCTTATTCCAAGTCATTGATCGATCGAAAGTAAGAATGCAACGTTTAAGAGGTATCTGTTTTTTTCCGCTTTATTTTGAAACAGGGTTGCAATGGTGGACTCATGCCTGCATGTCGAGCCGTACACGAAGAAAGAGCTATGTGAATACTTTGCACTTACGGTATGTTGATTGTATAAAAGTTGGATGGACCTCGAGTAGGATATCAAAATAGTCCAAGAGTTGCTTGCGGTGATAACAACTTAGGAACACTCCTTGCTTTATTTCCTCAAATATTCCAATTACATGTATCTAGTAAAGGTATGGAGAGATCTCTACATTACTCCAAATTCCTCTAAAATATACCTGAATACCCAGATGAAATAAGGGGGCAAGTATTACAAGATAATTTGGTTTCATCAGCTGAGTTGATAATGTTATTTGGCCGCCTTAGAGAGTTTCTAAAGAGTTCCTAAAGCCGATGTTTCGGGCCGTAGTTCCTCGTCAGAGCGAATGGTGAAGGGATAGTTAAAATCGTCAGCTTTAGAAAGTTTTTTTCGGTGGCCAATTTACATTATCAATTCAGTTGATAAAACCAAATTATCCCGTAGTCCCAAAAGCAGTCTTTCGCTTTCGCTTTCGCTATTGTTTTTTCAGTCTATCCAACAACTGTATGCATATTGAAGTATGGGGTCATACTGAAATCATGCTGAAGGTTTCTGTCTGTCTGTCTGTTTGTTTGTGTGCTCACAGGACAAGGAGTTAGTGAGCCAATGCATGAGTCCTTCGACAGCAGGAGTCACCAGCTTCAAGTTGCACGATCGAGCCAAACACGTGTATTCTGAAGCTTCCAGAGTGCTCAAGTTTAAGTCAGTGTGCGAGGAAAAACCTGCTAATGCCGTCCAGGTAATAACTGTTTGGTGTCCGTTGCTTGTCTTTTTTTAACGTAGGTTGCAATTCTCTGTGCTGGGTATTTGTGGCATGCTTTTTCACCCTGGCAAAGGTTACCTGCTTTCTTGCCTCCGACACTGGTTGTATCTCTTTTTGCTCTTCGTACCGGTTGCATGGTTTCCCGCCTTTGGAGCCGGCTGTATGTTTTCCCGCCCTTGACACCAGTTGTCCTGTTCCTCGCTCTTGGTACTGGCGTCTAGTTTTCCAGAATTTTGAATATTTGAGTTATTGGCTTGTCATGTGATTGGTTAGTTGATCTACTGTGACAGCCAACTTTTGTGTCTCGTGAGCAGGTCCTGGGTGGTCTTATGAATGAGAGCCATGAAAGTTGCAGTAAGATGTATGAATGCAGCTGTGAAGAACTTGACCAGTTGGTACAACAGTGCAGGTATTGACTCTGTTTCTCTGGAATTTCTCATCAACAAATTTATCATATTTTGATAAATTGGTGTTCGATTTATTTGTATTTTTTTTAGAAAAGCTGGAGCCGTTGGCTCCAGGCTCACAGGAGCAGGATGGGGCGGTTGTACAGTGTCCCTGGTGCCGAGTGATGTCCTCGACGACTTCATGAAACAAGTGCATGACGGATACTATGCCGCTGACCCAGAAAGGCTTAAAAGGGTTTCTGAGAGTCTGTTTGCCACTCAGCCGGGAAGTGGTGCTGCGATACTTAAACTGAACTAGTATATTGACCTAGAGAAAAAAAAAAAGGGTTAGTATAAAAGTCTAAAATAATAAATAATTTGAGTAATGCATAGCGAGCCATTTATTCAAGAAAACTACATTCTAGTTACTTGTGGTTATTTTTCAGAGGGATTTTAAAAGTGAAAATGTATAATTCGTGCAAATAATCTAAACTGCAAATTTCAACCGTAGTTTTCAGTCAGGTCAGCTGATTGTTAGAATTTTATTGACTAAAGTGAAAAGGTCAGCTGAGCTACCCCTGGTATTAGTTGCGGAATTGAAGTTCAGCGCTTTCACTAAAAAGATCTAATGGTATATTCTTCTAATTGACAACTTCACATCGTTCCTCTGGTTAGCCCCGACAATTTTTCGCTTTTTTAAAGGCAATTTCCCTCTGTTCCTCATTTCACTAAATTCCTATGTAATTGACATTAGGGAATTCCGTGGCATGTTGATGATCAGTCATAAGAGTCCAATTGTTAAACGGGTTAACATACACAGATAACATACACAGATAAGTTCGCCATCGCAAATAAGAGAGTACAAGACGTACCCACCTGCATTGCTTTGAGTTATGATCGACTTGAGTCATTTATTCATTGATTGACGAAAACTTATCTTTTGTCTGAGTTCTATCTGAGCTCTGCCGCATACATAATTAGTGGGGTTAATGAAGAACTTACCACTGATTTCACCCTCTACACCCTAACATCAGTATGCATATTCTCCATAGTCTTCTCTATACATTTTCCAAAGTGCTGACAAGGAGAAGCTGTTTAACAAGAAAGAGCTTCTCTAGTTGGTGAACGCTTCTTTTATTGTAGTGACCTTAATGTTTGATTCAGGGGTGATGGTGTCAGGAAGAATTTCAGTGTAGATGCAAGTCACTGCCAGGGGTCAAAGGTTAACTCAAGACCATTTTACCTTTTATTTTTGTTGAGTATTTGCAATTTACATATTTGCTGCATTAGCCAATCACGACACACTTAGTTACTACAAAAGATAATAAATCAAATTATTTTGGAGTCTGGGATTGTTGTATTTTTGTGAATCGTTTTAATTCGTTGTTATTGTTTTGGGTAGTTCTTTGTTTCCTCTCATGACAATCCACCCTCCTGCACGAGGCCAAGGGTTCTTCGTGCTTGGGTGTTTCTCGATCTCTGTAGCTTAGAGCGATCAAGAGTCTGGCTACTCCTCAGGGGGGCCGTTCTTATAAGTAAGTTGATTAAAAATGGGCCGCAGTTACGTATTTGTGCGCCTCTTACGTGAAGATTTGACCACTTCTCCATCTCGTGTGCCTTGTGTATTCAGGAGGCAAGAAGGACGGCAAGTGCAGTATCAAGCACAAATAATGGTTTTTGCTATTGTAGCCGAAGTCACGCGTAATTTTATTCATCATTCATTTAAAACATCCACACGCCTACGGTACTCAACGGTCGATAACTTTACAGGCAAAAGACAGTGACGCTGCTGGTTAAAAAATGGACATAAACATAGATCCACAGGACAAAATTTATACACAAAACTTGACAAATTACTCGACCTGACTTCGTAACATGACGCCACTGTACAAACATCAACCACAAGTTCACACTACACCTGACAAAACGTACAAACACTCACAAGTAATTAACACGTAACGCAATACACAAAGGAAACGGTATGACTATAAGTTTCGCGATAACAACTATGAAGATTCTTCGTTTTGCGCTTTGCCGCAAACCTTAATTGCAAGATTTGTATGTTAATTGAAGGGGGAGGGGTCTGCAAACACCTTAGGACCCTCCTGACGACGCCCTGCACCACTGGAGTAGGACAAGGTTCTCAGTCTTCCCCAGGCATCCGTTCTCTCAGATTTCCTAGGAGAGGATCCTGTCCTGCTGGTGTTCATATTCTCTAGGGTAGAGAGAGGCAGTGTAAAGGTGAAGTGTCTTGCCAAAGAACTGACCTGGCCTAGGCTCAGTCGAACGCGCAGCTCTCCACCCAAAGTCAACTTTGCGAATCGCATAGGAAAAACGCTTGCACTGACCCTGAACAAGGGTAGTTGAACTTTTGGACATAAAATTATCGAAGTATTGGCAAAGAAAATATATAGAAAGTTGAAGAAAGAACCTTGGATTATAATGAATTGAACTTGGACGAAGAGAAATCCTCTCACTCACTTCATGTCTATGTAACTGGCAGTTGCTCGAGTGCTTGATCATCATTGTCATTATAATCACTATCATCACCATCATCACTTTTTCGTAGACACCTTTAATTAGATTATATCAAGAGAAAACCCGCTCATAAAGCACCATTAAACATAGCTGTGCGAGCACGCCCTCATCATTAACTCAGTTCGGCACGAGTATTTCTTCGCGGGTCACGGCTGGCTGCACCAGACACTTGCAGATACTTACTCGCGAGTCACAGGTGGAGAACAGGAGCCCATGGGCTCCTGTGGAGAAGAATTACCAATGTTAGACCCGGAGGAGGATCTGACTCAACGGCCAGTTTTTGTGTTGTTGAAGAACAACCATATGGATGAAGAGGAATTTACAACGGTAAGCTGTGAGGAGTTACTTGTAAAGGAGTTGTTTAATCTCGTACTCAGATCCTACCGTGTAACTGAAATGTAGGATCTTTAGATCGTTACTACCACCTGGCCGTGAAAGGTCTGGGTACAAGACAAGGAGTTGTATTTAGTGGTCACTGGGTGGAATCTTGCTGTTTTGTATATGTAATCACATGAGGCCAAGTACTATTAAGGATTAATTGCACGAGAGTTTTCAAAATTTTCCAAAATTGCCCGAGTCGCGAAGCGACGAGGGCAATTTGGAAAATTTTGAAAACTCAAGTGTATTAATCCTTAATAGTACGAGGTCTCATGGGATTACTTGTTTATCAATAAAGGGCAAAATTTATACGAAGGAAAATCACGCGCGCAGTCTATTTTTATCTGGGAAGCCTGTTTAGCGCTACGGCAAATCATCAATCAAATTGAACTGACCAATCGATTCAATGAAATTTTATTCTCCAAAACTTTGTGTTTTTGTTTTCACTTTCGCATTTCAAAAGTTCAATTAATTCGTCGTCCGCTTCAATAAAACGACAAGCCATTGTTGCAACAAAAACTTGATAACAAATTTCAAGATAACGAACGGTTGCTATGCAACGGATTAGCCAATCATTAACAGGTAATCATGCCCTCTCTTGATTACTAAAAATGCCCTCGATTAAGAAAAAATTCCCTCTCTCTCAACCAATCAGCGCTCAGTAATTTTGCCCTTTATTGATAAGAATAAAAAGCGGAAGGGTGGGAGGGGGGGGGCGCTGTCATGGTGGTATTTGATCTCAAATACCACAAACCAAAGATCCTCTTGCCAGCGTATGCGTAGGCGACTTCACCAATGAGTTTGGAAATTTAAGATGTGACCTGCCTCTGCGAAAAATTCTTTCAAACGTTATAAAAGACTGTTACAATTTGTTATTTACAGGCTTAATCGAAAGCGCTTAACTCTGGGAACTCGCTGTCAACTGCCTTTTGGAACTTACAGTTCCTTAGCAGCTCTCGACATGCTCGAGATGACATTGTCTACTCCACTGCAATCCTTGAGTGAATCACCATACGGACCGTAGAGGGATCGACTTTTTATTCTTCTGTTTATACGGTCGACTTCTTCTCTTACTGTTCCCGTGTTGCTTATCAATCACAGCCTGTTCACCCTCAGTGAAGACGCACTGTATCAACCCCTTTCGATAACTTTGCCGTTTGTGACCCAACCCCGTCACGATGATTCACATTAAGTCCCTTTTAAGGAAGGTAGAGTTTATTACTATACTATAGGGACAGTACAGTTTGATCACATTTTTCCTCCGTGCAAAGAAATAGCATAGGGTTTGTTTCCATCACTAATCTATTGAGTAAAACACTTACTTTCACCAAATGATTGATTATTCGATCCCGGCTCTGCTACTCAACAATACCTTATGACGGTCAAATAGTAACCGCACGTCGTTTATACTTAACTTTATTATTACAAAAAACATTTGTAAACCAAGTACACAACTGATGATGTCGCAATGAACAAACGATTATAGCCATCGCGGCGGTTTCATAAGAAAACAGTATGTGTAATTATTTTCTTTTAAAGCTTAATGAAAAACAAACGATTGTTGAGGTCGAGACGCGAAGTCTGGGAAATCGAGGAAATCTGCTGCGCGTATGTTGAAGAAATTGGAACAGAGAAGTCCTGTGCGTGAGTTTTGTTTCCTAATCACAAGAAATTGTTTTTAATGTTATTATCCATGAAATGATAAAATTTTCTAAAGCAATCACTCTGCTACCAGTAATAATGTTTGGGACTTTTAATGAACCTGAAATTAGCTAGTCGAAAATTAACAAGTGAGATGGTAGCCTCCCGCCCACTCACGCCGGGATGTTGTCCTTCGTTTGTCGAGGTCTGATTGCATAATGAATTGAGCACTGCTCAAATTTTCCGCCGATAAAGCGCAAACAAAAGAACTACGAACCAAAAAGAAAAGGAGGCAGGAAATCTGCAACACAATAGTGTTCTGTGATCTCACATTGAAAGACGAAAATGCCCTCCGTGCGAGTTCTTCGATCCTGCGAGAGAGTAAACCGCTTAGTAATTTGTTTTTGAAACATTCTCGCGCCGCAAAAAATTCCGGACATCCCTCTGGTAAAAAGATACTCTACTTTTGTTTCAAAAAGATCTAAGAAATTTTCTTTTTGGCAGCAGACAAGCACTTTATACTTCAATTAGCTTGTCAAATTAGATTGATCGATCGTTAATAGTTATCTCAGCTTTATTTTCTGTAGGACTATCGTTCCATGATGTTTGCCGTTGAGCTTAAATTGTTGTGAAATATTTGTAACGTATGTTTCATTGTACACGAGCTTTCATGTTGAATCTCGTGCAAAGTGAGAGTTGTTTTAGATAATCGCATTCCACAAACAAATTCACGTCGTGTTAAGTGAGTGCTCTTCCGCCAATATCCGTCTTAGTGGCACTCCATTTACGCAATCATCTTTCTCACTTGGTGCAAGCCAGCCGTGATTATAGAAAATCTTCAATGCAATCCATTAAGCTAATTCAAACCATTTGCACTATTATTGAGTCACGCACAATATTCCAGACATCAACCACTCATTATGCTGGCATTCAGTCGCAAAGTTTGAAAAGGTCCTAAAAGGTTTGGTATGAGAATAAGCAACGGAAGAGGTTTATGTTCGCACAAATTAAGCTTATTCATAAAATTCATGGAATGTTTTATTAATTCCCTAAAATCTTGTGCTGTTGTCTTGTTAGTGTCGTTGTTGTATTTCACAGGCAAATCTGACTTTTTTCCGTCTATAGTTACAGACATCTGTGAGATGTACCCTTGCTCCGAGTTATAGTTTCCAGATTGTCCATTGCGAGTGTTGCGTTCTTAGTTGTTGTTAAAATTCAAGGACCAGAGGCCTCCCCTTCAAAATACTCTATCCGCTAAAGATTATCTTTTCTAGCTTCCGACAAGACTCCAGGAATGAAGGAAAGTAGCCTTCCCATATGCTTGTCAAATTTGATATCAAAAGTCACTATCCGGGGGTTAATTAAAATATCTATAAAGCACGAATTTTATTTTGTTGATGCGCCCAGAATGATCGTTGATTAAAAGCAGAGCGTGGAATTGATCATGTGGACCGCACGACAGACCAGTAAACTGCTGAGAAGCCATAGTTAAAAAAATAAAAATAAAATGAAAATGAATTATTATAAAACAAACCACTGGAGAACCATTAAACGACAAGAGCTATTAAAATCTGAATGGAAACGAACAGAAAGAGGCTCCAGGACTGATTTTATAATTTTCAGCAGCCAAACGAAGGGTCAATAAAAAAATCACATTAACCCCGAAAAGTGGTGAAATGAAGAACAGTGCGCGCACAATTCGAAAAATGAGGTGTAGCGAGGTGCTATCACGAAGGCGTTTTCCACAAGAATGATGGATAAGATCACTTTTTCCCAGGACTAGACAATAAATCTTTTGGTATCTTGTTTCCCATAGGCCATCATCTCTTCATAGTCATCAACGCACAGAATTCTGTTGTTAATTAAGTAGAATTTGTCCCCGACACAAAACCTCTGATGGCATCTTTGGCAAGAAAAACACTCCAAATGATACACGTTTTCTCGCGCACGCATCACCATCTCGAAGGCAGGGATAGTTTTACAGCACACTGTACAAAACCCTTTTGTTCCGAACAACCTAAAAGAGACAGTATAAACAGTTAGTAATCTTTTTATCCGAGCCAAGTGGATGAAAAATCATATCCGGAGAGACGAGAGGTCAACCCACTGACTGACTGCCGGAAAAAACGTTTTCAACTCATTAAAACATGACTGCAAACAAGGCACTTTAGACTGATCGCTGTGTTTTTCCGCCGTTACTAAAAGCACTCTTAATGGAATATTTACTAATTGATGTACATTAGAGTTCACCGCTAAAAGGCTAGGCAATATTTTGAAGAGGACTGACAGCAATCGACGGAAGTATTGAAATGTGTGATCATATTTCTTGACAAGCACAAGTGAAGTATATTTAATAATGTGAAAAAGTTGCTCTTTAATGTGTCGAGCTAAAGAGAAAACGGAGTGTTTTTAATCTTAGAAAAACAAAGTAATCTGCTCAATCCCATTAAATACTTCTGAGGAAAAACTATTTCTTGTGATGAATTCCCAAATAGATGCGCCCATTTGAAGGCAATATTCTCTACTGGAACTTTCGTGTCAACTGTCATCATTTTAACCAAACAAATTGGAGACGAAATTTTAGTTTGATGGAAGAAGTCTGCAAACAAGACCATAGAATTCCAAATCGCTAAAATAAACAGTAAATTTTAAAAGAGCATTTGATGTAAATACTCACCTCAAATAATCCCTTCTACATAGGATTAAATTTGCTTTCGTGTACAATGTGGATCCCACTTCGCCAAGCCGACACTCGCAACAACCACATTTCAAGCAATCTTCATGCCAGTAGCGATCGAGAGCTTTGAGGAGGAACCGATCATTAATAGGGCATCCACAACCTCCGCATAATCGCTTGTTTGGGGGCTCTTTGTGAAAATCAAATTTTTCTGTGGCTAGAGAAAAATGATAATAGTAATCAGGGAAACAACTCGACATTTTATCGCTAAATAAGAATGTTCTTGGCTGAGAGAACGGAAAATAAAAAAATATCACGTAATTATTACCGAGAATACTTTGGCGAAAATTTTGCCAAAGAAAACTGCGCTTTCGCGTATTACTAATCGCTAACTGAATATGGTATAAAATTGAAGAAATTTTGAACCTTCAATCTTCTTAAACAATCGGGACGATTCATTAATTGAAGTACTATCCTTAGCGAGAAAGTAACTTAAACGCTGCCGCTGCAACTACAATTATGCTATTTTCAGCCAGCGCGAGGTTCCTCAACGCTAAAGCTAAGCGTAAATGTTTTGAATAAAATCGAGACAGGACACACCAGTTTGAAGCCTCACAGCCGTCTCTCTGGAGCCGATAGTGGGTAATACAGTAGCCATTGTTAGATATAAATCTTCCAAGACTTTCCGTTATTGGCGCTGTGTTTACCAGCGCTCTTTTACCAAGATCTGATAGCGTATGGCGGCAAACATACAGAGGTCGCCAAATCGACCAAATATTTTCAAACAGAACGAAGTGCTCCAATAAATCGCTTACCCATAACTCTTCTCAGAAATTCTCCGCTCGCTCGCGTAGACTGGGCTTAATTAGATATCTGCGTCAAATCCAACACGGCCTTGCACGCATTCACTTTGCTAAGCTGTTCTGAGGCCGGGAAAGTGTCTAATACGATATAACATGATCAGAGATCACTATATATTCTCATTTCCTGCCCATTAGCTCGACTGTCAATTATTATGTTGCGTTAATCGAAATCCAACTAGAACTGGGTCGCCCTCCTTTGTTCTTCGAATGACAAGTTCATTATTTCATTTAGTGTTTCCACGCTCCCAAATTCGTGTCAGTCGCCCGCGTAATATATCATTTGATACCTCGAGGTTTCGATTTCGCCGTCATCCGGCGAAAATCTTTTTTGGGGCGTTTACGTATCGGCTAAAACCCCAGTTGATGATCTTCTCTGAACAATTCATCGCGTTCGCAGGTTAGCGACTTATTAAACGCAAATGACATTGTTAGTATAAGGAAAATTTACAATTGCTGTGTGCAAATATTTTGACGAGTCCATCTCCCTTTTATGCCGCTAATGTTTTTAGCAGACACTCTAATGACAAATAGTTTGCTTAAGGAGCTAATTAACAATCCTTGTCGGAGATGACTTGAACACAACAGCGACACTTCTGATTTCTGTTAAGCGACAGTTTTGTCCGCGAAAATTTTGCTCACGAACCTTTTGCACGCCCTCCAAACAATGTTGTTGCAATGAATCTTTTTAAGACTGGGTTTTAAATATTTGGCAAAAATCTATTTCAGTGATGCTGAATTTAACAGATCATCATGACGGAGAAAATGGAATTCTTTTGTTTACAGTGCGAGAAATTAATCACCTGACAGTTAAATAGAAGTCAGTTGTGGAGTGAATCAAATATGCGCGGAATAATGCAGGGCTATACATATATATTCCTTTTAACATTTTCTGCTATAACACGATGCTGGGATTCTTGAAAGAAAATTAGCTTTGGCTTACATAAACATTACATGTAAAAAAAGGACGTAACAATTATGATATTACACGTGTCTTTTTATTACACCTTGCAGTTAATTAAAGTTGAATTTTGAGCCCTTTTTATTAAAAACATAACGAGACGAATAACAACAACAGTTAACCAGATGGCGAGTTCGAAGAGAGGTGTCTACATTTTCCGTAAAAACAAAATATTTGCCTAAGGCGATTTAATAATTTTCGATTTGCCGCTGTATTTGTTTTTTTTTGTTGTTGTTTTTTTCAAACTTAGATTTCTGTGCTATCGAACGTAATGCTGGGCTGCATTGGTTGCACTTTACTCTGCTCTGTGATAGGTTCAGAAAATTCGCGCCTCTGTCTCAACTAATCAGATGCAAGATTACGAGCGCTCTCATTGGTAAATAGGTATCTCTAGCTGAGAGTAAGTAAACACAGTTGTGACATTTTTGAAAGGCGCGTGTTTTTGAGATAATATTTTACAAAAGCAATCGGGAGATTAAACACCCGGGAGATTGGGAGAATTCGCAAAAGTTATGCGAAATCTCAACTACGTTTCGGGTTTACTGATTAATGTCGCGAATTTACCAAATTGTTCCACTTGAACTTTCCTCGTCTTTAGATGAGGCCATGTTAAAAAGAAAAAGTCCTCTATTACTTAGTATCCCGACTTGGTTACTTCCGATTTTTCCTATTTTTGGAATTATAATTTTGCTCCTTGTTATACAGAAATCTAATTGCAGTGAGGTTGTCATGAAAAGACAAAAAAAGTAAAAGGAAAAAGCCAACTAAGAATCATTTAACATTACTCATTGCTATATGGTTTTCGCATATAATTTTCCATTTCGTTTGAAATTTCTAAGCGACAACTGATACTTTCAACAAGTTTGAAATAACTTTGCAGTGGAAATTCTTTGAAAATTGTTCGGCAGCCGGGCAGAAGGCCAGAGGGTAGTTTTATATGCTAATGAATACCTATTATATATATATATTTTTCTATGACAACGTAGTAAAAATGTCCGAGACAACAAAACGCAATACCGACGCAAAACAATAAGCTCCCATCACGACAACGTAAAGAATCAGAGATGACACAACTTCAGTTTATAAGTTGTCTGAACATCAGAAAGATCGGACATCGGCACGCATAATTAGTAGGCATAATTGATCACTTGTTGTGAAAGCTGCATCCTTGGTTTACATCCCGTTTTTGAGCTTGAAAGGAAATTCCAAGCTGCTAAATCATTCGTTCAGGCGTTGTGTAAACCGGAGACAGATTAGCCCCCTCTTAAATTATAAGTCGCGGTCGGATGCCAAAAATCGAAGAATCGTATGATTGCCATTTATTCTTCCCCTCTCCCCCCCCCCCTCCCCCAAATATACCGACTGCTTTCACAATACCATAAAAGAAAGGAAAGCAGTTGGAAATAGATCAACCATTCGCTTTGTCTGGTGATCATAAACAATCGAAATAAACAACAGCAAAAGAGGCAATACGCATGTAAGAACATTCATATTTAGGGTGGAACCGTTTGATAGGGATACACGAGGCCTTACTTTAGCCAAAAAAATTTGACCGTTTAGCTTTCACGCGTTGCCTCTACATTAAAACACCCAAGAGAAAACCACTAAGAGCACGGCAAAGGTTACAAGGGATTAATTCGATTTTAGTTTGTCTGCGCGGAGCAGATACATTTGAAACTGCGCTCTTTGCAGAGTTCCTTTAAGGGGGCAGTCAACCCTCTTCTGGGCGCCTTTAGGACCGGACTTTTGCGTCCATTTTAGAAGATTTCCATCTCCCACTACAATGTCGATTGAATTTTTTTTTAAAACTGCAAACTGGTATTATTGACAGCATTCTCCGCAAAGCATCACCTTGCGTCACAGGACAGTGTGATTCGAAGTAACGAAATTGTCAAAAAAGCGCGATATTGAGGAACTTTTTGTCACGCTTTGTCACGCTCTAGCCCCCTAGCGAATCCATATCTGACTCTGAATCCGACTGCTCGTTGTTCCCATCATCTGATTCATCAAAGAAGTCAGCGTTACTTGTTTCCAGTTCATGATCAGTAATGTCTGTTAGTTTTTTATCTTTCCTCTTGGTTTTTTGTTCTTCTCGGTTCCAGTCTTTCATCTTGGCGCCCATCATAAAGTCATCCCGTAGAATGCTCCATGATGACGCATCGTCGGTATCAGTGAGCTCGATTCCCTGAAACACCAAAGAAAAAGAGGATCGGTATATTTTCAAATACACATTGTCCGGAATTGGAAGAGACAAAAAAAAGTGGACTTTGAAGTCCCATGTGTATGTGTTTTCAAACCTTTTTCGCTGCTTACGCTTCACTTCAAAGCAGATTTGACCTAACATTTAACCCTTTAACCTCTAAAGAGTGACAAGCATCTAATTTCTCCTAAAAATATCAGCCCTGAACGAAACATTAAGGTAACAAGCATAAAGGAGATGATCACCAAATAAAAAAAGCTCTTGATTAATAAACGAATTCTCCTTGTCAGCGCCTGAGGAAATGTATGGGAAGCAGTGTGGAGAAGATGCCCACTGATGTTAAGGTGTAAAAGGTCAAGGAAATCAGACAGCAGTTACCGTTCCTTTCTGTTCTTTATTCTCTTGAGTCCGTCCCTTGTCAGAGCTGCTTTTCAGCATGTCAAGAAAGGTAGATTTGGACATCGTTTCCACTAGTATATAGAAAAAAATTGGGCCCAAAAAAAAGAAAAAAAACCTTAGCATAAGTTATTGTGATACAGCACTTTTGAAGAAAGGAGGCATAGCAAACAAGCTGTACCCTCCTAAGAATAAAATCATCAATTCCACTAATATATTATGCAAAAACAAATTTGAAAATAGAAAAAAGCTTAGCATAAGTTTTTATGATGCAGTACTCTTGAAGAAAAGAGGCATACCAAACAAGCTTTACCCTCTTGACAATAAAATCATCTGCACTCTACATGACAATTATTCTCGTTTGCTGAGGCTCTCACCTTTTGTTTTCTTGGCTTCAGTAGGAGCAGAGTTTAGTTTACTGTTCATCTCCTTCTGATGTTTACTGACAGCATTGAACAGTTTGACCACTAAAATGAGATGGAGATCAAAAGTTCAGGAGAGATTCTTATGAGTCCTCAAAAACCTGTTTCAAAATGAATCTGACTTCAAAACTATTTTAAACTAAGTTTGCTGTGTTTTTTTCCTGCAAATTGCACTCTGCTGGAAAACTTGTATAACATATTATTACTGTTGTTTGGTTTTTGACAGGTTGTTGAAAAGAAAGAGGAAAATTCAGACCACTTTATATAATCCCAGATGTTACAAAACTCATAAGTGTGAACTCAGTACCATTACACAGCTTTAGAGCATCCAGGGCCTGTATTGTATTCTATGTGTATCTCATTTTCTTTTACCTAAGTAGCATTTTTATTTTTTTAAAGGCAAACTATTGTTCTACCATCTTAAAACTAAAGTAGAGTATGACAAATGAACAATTTAAAAATGGACAGATGAGCAGACAAACAGTTGGAAGGAATTTAAACATGCAAAAACAAAAACAAGCTGCATATAGCATTTCTAAAAGCAGAGAGAGATAACTACAAATAAAATTATGAAACTAGAATAAATACCAATAAAATCAGGCAACAATAACAGTTACCTCCTCTTGTTGCAATTCTCATTAAGTTCTTTTCATAATCCAGTGTTGAGGCATCAGGTTTAATATGGTCTTTCTCAAGCATAGCATGCCGTTCTTGACTTTTCAGCTTATTAGATGAAAACAACAGCAACATCAGTGAAATAGTGAGTCAAAGAGAATTTAGCCCTGATGGATGTAACACGCAGTAGAAGATGACATTTTTAAAGCTCTTCTATACTTGGAAAATTTGTGACCTTTCAAAAAACTACTCTTTACCTTCTTGGAGGCTAATTGTTCATTTCTCTCTGCTTTTCTCTTTTCAATTTTCTTGTATTTCAATAACACAGGTGGCTACAAATGTAAAGGAAAGATAGAATTAATCAAAAATTTGACAGTCATACCTTGAAAGTCTTTCAGTCCATGTTATTCCCAATGAAAAAAGATCTAAAACAGTATCCTTCAAGTATATCCTTTGAGAATGCATAATATAAAACTGTGTAATAACAATTAATTTCCATCAATGCGTTTCACAAGGATACTCATATCCCATCAGACTATCAGTATTTCCCTCAGTTACTGATAATGAGTCTCCTAGTTAAAGATGCAGACTGGTGTGTTATGCTTAAAAAAAAATTGTCATTTGAGATGATTCAAATTTAAAGCATAAACAGTAAGTCGCTTTGATTATAAATGACAGTGACATTGTTTCTTAGGGTTATAGTTTGAAGCTTGTTAGTTGTTGTATAATTCACACAATGTCAGCAGGAATGGTGACTGAAGTTTTTCTTTTGTCAGGTACCTTGTCCTCCGGTAACTGATTTTCAAGAATTCTTGCCATAGCATCTGCCCATCCTTGATTTACTTCTTCCTCACTACCTCCACCTAAATTTGGAAATATTTTTTCAATTTCATTTAATCAATCAAATATCATGTTTTCCACACATTTATTTAATTCAAAGTTTTAGCGGAGCAGAATATCCTACGATAATTGAAATGAGGGCTTTCAATGTCTTAAAAATTTCGTTATAGAGGTAGTTTTTCCCGTTAACCTTTTTCGATAAATTGTTCTTTGTTGGGGTCCAACAACCGTGTAGGTGATAAAAATTAATTTCCTCAGCATAATCTTTTGAAAGTGGGCTGTTACTCCGTACATTCAGGTTTTCAAGTTGTGATTGAATGTTGGGGATTTAAAACGGAACATGAGGACTACCCATGTAGAACAGACTCAAAATCTTAGTTCACTTTCGCTGTTATTTACCAAACCGTACATGTAAATAATATGCGCACACACGTGGGGACACGGTATGTTTATCCTCATCATCATACTGTATAAAAACTTTGAATCCTTTATGCTTTGCACACGTGATAAAAATAAGTGGAAATTGATAAAAAATCATCTTTCAAAGACTGACCTTCGCATTCCATTTTTGGCTGAGCGTCTGAAATTTGTTCCTCGAAGTCTTCGCTTTCATCCGCCATCTTAGATTAGAATGGGTGAACTGACCAAAACATGCAGGCTCAACTAATTGCTGAGCAGCCAGGTCTTGACTAATGTGCACAACAAGACGAGAGGTATCTATTAGGTACTTCGAGATTATTTGTCAATATTTTGATTACAATTTTCGTGCGAGGGTGCCGTCGTGTCTAACAGACCTCCATCAAGCTAATTGATAGCTTTTGAGCGGTCATTTTCCGTTACGTATCTTACTTTCTCGTTTGAGTCATGACGGAAATGGACTCTACAAACAGTTTTGTGAGATCATGTTCCTTAGACTGTGAACTTAAACCTGTCGATGTGGTAAGTGATAAAAACAGATTTGAAAAAGCAAGATCTGCCTCTGCTTTTGAGAGTTTTACATGCAGATGTTCAGTTTGTGACCGGAAGTTGTCTTGGGCCAGTTTGGTTGCATTTTTTGGGGGGTTTTACAGACATTTTCTGATTCAGTGATGACCTCACTTATTAAGATTTGTTTGATGGATCAATTTATCAAATAGATTCCTCGTAGCCGTGTGTCTGTTCTTTAACTCCTTACACCCAAATATCAGTTAGCATATTCTCCATAATGTTCACCATACATTTCCTAAGTTTTTTTGTTTTTTGTTTTTTTTTTTAAACAATTTTATTTACAAGACGATCACTTACACTACTTACAGTATTAATTACACTTACATTGTACTTGCTACTTACACTACTGTTACTTACACTTACACTAATTATACATACACTACATTACGATACATGTATTACAATACTATTAACATTAATTTAATTTACGGTTTACAAAGTTCTTTTCAATTAAAAGACAATCACAAGTGAACATACAGGTCTCAAAAATGCTACATGTCTTTGGATATTTACTTTTGATATAGCTTAAACAAATATTTATGAAATTAAGTATAAGTCTAACCTAAAACAACAGCAGCATGAAAAATTAAAGTAAAAAAAGCCCACTACATTTCCTAAGTTGCTGTCAAGGTGAATTTGTTCAACAATCAAGAGCTTCTTTATTAAGTGATCAATTCCTTTATTCTTGTGACTTAGATTTTTGATTCAAGGGTGATACACCCTGGAGAAATCAGTTGTCAATTACTCTTAGGGGTTAAATGGTTAATGGATCACAGATAATGTCAAAAAGTGGTAAGAACAAAAAAGTGGTTGAGCCCAGTTTGTCACTGATGTTCTTACCACATTTTGATGCCTTCTGCAATGTATTACTGTCCAGACCCATGACAGCATGGAATCTACTTGTTTTATATGATAACACAAAAGTTTTTTAATGGTGAGGTCATCCATGTAATTGTCCTCTACTGATCATAAATAACAACCAATCAAAATGCACATGGGATTCAGCTTATCATATAAATAACCATGTTCATTGCAATCAGTATGCCAAGAATTATGAAAATACAAGAAAGTGAAAAAAAGAATAATAAGGAGAGACCCTATTATGAACATGAATCAAGTTTACTTATCAACTTTGTTGAGAATGCAGAGTTTGATCTATTTCGTGTTTTTTTTTTTGACAGTTCAAACAGGCAGTCCCCAAACTCCTCCCATTTTTCAAGACATTTTACATCTACTTCATACTATGGCTGCCAGAAGCCAAGAATCCTTCAATACTGGCAGCTGCAATAAAGATCTTACCCATCATAAGCCTGTGTGGCTTTGTCATCATGCAAGGAGTGAACCCCCATGACTATAACAGCCACATACTTCTTGGCCTTATCTTCTCCATGTTTGGCGATATATTTATAGTTTGGGAACATAGCCATTTCCATTTTGGTGTCATCTCTTTTGGTATCGCCCATCTGTGCTATGCTTCAGCATTCAGTTTCACACCAGTTAATCCATTAGTTCTAGTGGGTCTTTCGATCCTAACTCTAAACACTTATTCCTTGTACTTTCCAAACCTCAATGGCTCCCTCATGGGAACAGTTGCTGGATACATGCTGATGATATCTGTTATGATCTGGAGAGCAATCACTGGTCTTCAGGTTTCTTTACGTAGCCAAGCTTGGCAGTGGACCAAACTTTGTGCATGTGTTGGAGCTATTTCATTTGGTTTTTCAGATTTTATTCTTGGTGTAAACAAGTGGTATTTTCCAATCCCTTATGCTCGAGTTATTGTTATGGTGACATACTATAGTGCCCAGTTAGGCTTTGCTCTGTCTTGTTTCACCACTAGTCAGGTTAAATTGCATAAAACCAAGGAATAGGTTTTAAGCTTAGGTTTAAAGTAGGTTTTTAGCTTAACTAAAAAATATACACTTAGTTTATGATCCCTAGGGAAACAGTTAGTTTTGTCTTCCCAAGAGTCTTGTTCAATGTTTCCTTGACTTTATCTTGGGAAAAATCAGGCCTCTTGGGAAAACAAAAGTAATTAGTTTCCCAAGGGACCATACTTTAAGTTCTTTGTTATATATTTAGACTTTCCCTTAAACAGTCGTGTGCAGTTGTATTTGGCGAGTGGGCAACAACTGCACAATTGTATCCCAGTTGGGATACATTTGAATCTGATTAGGGGCATGTGACCAAGAATCAACCAATCACAGTGCTCGTTTTGTTGAGTGAAAGTCTAGGTATATAACAAGTGGTATTTTCCAATCCCTTATGCTCGAGCTATGTTATGGTGACATACTACAGTGCACAGTTAGGCGTTGCTCTGTCTTGTTTTACCGCTAGCCAGGTTAAATTACATAAAACCAAGGAGTAGGTTTTTAGCCTAGGTTCCTTTGAAGGAATTTTATGCAGTCATGAAAGAAAGTCAAGGTACAGTTGAACCCAGCTTACTAAAACTTGGTTTACTCAACTCCCCTGTAACTCAAGCAAGATCCAATTTCCTTTGACCTAATTTTTTTAGTCATTTACAATCCGTTAACTCAAAAACCCCAATAACTCAATTTATTTTTCATTTCCCTGGGGGGTTGAGTTAGCAGGGTTCTTCTGTATTTTAAAAGAAAAAAAGAGCTTTGTCTCCATAGTTTGGGGTTTTTTCTAAGGCTAGTCAGGGTGTGAAATTAATTTTTTTTTTCTGATAGCCACTTGGCTCCTAAATTCTTCAAAGTGGTAGCCAATTCAAAAAAAAGTTGGTCGCCATTTTCAAAGACAAACTAAACCTTTTTTCACGCTGTCAGCATTCTAGATAGACCCTCCAAAATTAAGTTAGGAAGAAGATCTTTAACGTGCTACAAAGTGGACACTAGGATGGGAGATATACAACTTTCAAGCTCACCTAAATCCAATATGGCGTCTAGTTATCAATTGAGATGCATGTGCTGCACTTTGGAAACAAACTTAACGAGGAAGTTTGCTGCAGATTTATCTTTGCAAATCATTTTCATTCAATCTATCTCTTTCGTAAGGTTATGATGAAACATTCTAGTCGCCAATTTGGTGACTAAGTTTTAAGATTTGGTCGCCAAAGTGAAAAATTTAGTTGCATTGGCACCTGTATTAGGCACAATTTCATGCCCTGCTAGTTCGTTTTTTTTTTGGTTGATAGAAAGAAACTATTTCAATTAATATAAATTTGCAAGAGTAAACAAAAACCTGAGAGGCAAGAAAAAACTGAACAGGACAAAGAAGGCTCACTGACTGTGTAAATATTATCATAGATTCCAATTAACTATCTTGATGCAAATTTTTCATGCCTACCATAATTTTTTTTATAATTCATCATACACTACAGAGGAAAATTTTGTTCAAACTGACATTTTTAGTTTCAGCTCTTTTCGTCAGTGCTATGCTCTTACATGGGGCCATTATAATTTAAACATACAGTCAACTCTTTCCTTACAGCACATTTCAGTTATGGACAGTTGCTAAGTAATGTTAATTCCCCACAGTTATTTTTGGTAGAACTGGTAATTTTATCAAGACCTCCAATGACCCAGGCTAGAAGAAGCTCTTTTTCAAATTTCTTTTTGCCTTTAGGTAAGACTGTGGACACATAACCACAACAGAGACATGACTTTTTATTATGTACCGTAGGACTTGCAAATGCATGGAGAAGTGGAAACGAAACTCCCCAAATAAGAAAGAAAACATCACAAATAGACAATTTTTCGTCCTGTAAACATTACTTGATGTAAAAAGATATTTAATTTGTCATTTAAATTACAAAGAAAGAAAAACTACAACTTTAGCCACACCTGGTAGCAAACGGTTGATCATGTTTTATGGAGGGTAGGCCTAAAACAATCCTCTTTCCGCGAAGTCCGTTGCACGAGTTCAACCAAATAGTTCCATTATTTCTTTTCACTCTTCCTTTCCCCTTCCCTTCCCTCCCCCCATGCTGCGCCTCTTTCATTTCGTGAAGCGAAATAATATCTGATTTCCGCCCACTCTCATCGCCCATAGCTATAATATACAAAACATACTAAAGCAAACCCGTAGTTACAAAAGCAATCTATTGTTTTTGTTACTATTTCCTTTATCTAAGAACTGAATGCATAATGTAGTGTGGGGTCTGAAAATCTTGCCCGAGATAATCCCGGAATATATGATGAACGCTTTTAAGAAAAGGTAACTTTCGATCTGGGTTATTTTTGTCAAATTTGTAACGTCAAAAGGTCAAGAGGTGAACTGAAGTAAATTCGTATCTGAAACTTCACCTCACTAAGATACCTTTTCTTTACTGCGGAGAATTACATTTTCGCGGTTTCTTTTGTCAGAAAGGTGGCAACTCGGTGTGACGCATAAGTTGTGGCAGAAGTAACCAGGTTTCAGGGTTAATTTTTCCGAACGGCTTTTTGATAAAATAATTTGCAAACCCAGTTCTATGTACATCCTGTTTTGCTCTATTAAAAAAATTTGCATATAAAAACATGTCATGGAGTAGTTAAAAGTCACTCCGCTGGACTCAACAGATGTATAAATCGCGGAGTAATTGCGTTGTTTGACGTAACTTATACGCATTGGCAAGATCAATGACGTCTGAATTTATTACGTTCCTTTTGTTCGTGTTCTCTATTAAGTCTCGCGCAGACAGAAGGACTACCAAGGTAGTTGACGTTTTCAGCACACTCAAAAAGTAAGACACTTGCGATGACCAAGAACGAAAGAAACTGCTCTGTTAGAGCAGACTCGTATGTATTACAGTACAAACTGGATAAATCTGAAGTGGTAAGTTAAAAACGTTTTTTTCGTGGGATGGTTTCGAACAAAAACAAAGCAGTTCGCGAAATCGCGATCGATATTGCACATGGCTCTACTTTGTTTACAAATTTGCTTCTGTGACGGAATCATTTCGCCTCATTCTGTACTTATCTCTGGAGAAAAAAGCAACCTATTTTAATCTTCATTTAACTTTGTCGATTTGATATCTTGATTAGTGTTTGTGTTCATCTCTTTCGCAGTCTTACGTTGACCAGTTTTTCCGCAAACAAATCAGTGGTAAATATCACGAGAGCATTATTCGCTCTCACCTGGTCATTTTTTTACTGAATTCAGCGCAGTCGCTTGGATTCTGTTGTTCAGGAATACGTCTTTTATCAGCTTAACACTGAGTCAATACTTTCTTAAAAAATACCCCACTGCAGAAGTATGTAAAAGTGAGTGTTCTTAAATTTGAATCGAGTAATTTTCGTTCTCATACTGGTATGCGATAACCCCAAACTCCTCTATAAAATCCGAAAGCGAGTTCGTTTAAATCTTGTTACGAAATCTTCGTATTTAATCTAATCATCATTAAAGAATGTAGTTACTACTGAATGGTTCCTACTAGATGAATTTAGATACATTTAAGAAATCTGGACCTTTCGAATTCATTAACGTTTCATTTCTTTTTCAAATCTTTTAACTTTCGAGAGTGTTTTATGAAAGTTAATTTTTGTGTCGTTTGTTTTTTCAAAGTACTGGACTTACGCAATAGGGAAGTTTGATTTTGGAAGTGTAGTTTTTACAAGTTCCTCTCGAACTACATGTACACTGCATGGATAAATTAAGCAATAGAGCGTGGGCAAGTAGGGGGTTTGGCAGGGGCGTACGTGCTGTTATGTCACCGCAATGTCACTCAAGGTTATCAAGAATGCAATGTCATTGCGTCATCCATTTATAGGAACATTTGAGCCTTTAAGTAAAATGATTCAAACAATTTCTATGGGGCACATCATGCTTCTGCTTTATTTTTTTCAGTAGGGTTTAAAATGAATGTTTTGTTTGGAGCGAGATTTGAGCGCTTGATATTAGACTTAACTAGGTGTTAAAGATCACAATATTGTTATCAAAATTGTCAGGCACTGTGGCGTTAGTTCAGACCGTTTCATTGTCACTTTTTCCAGCTTTTTATTCTCAATTCCTTTCAAACTGATAATAAAAGTGCTAAGAGTGCTACCCTTAGTGTCATTTTAACCTTAGCTTTGGGCTCACACTAAAATGAATCAGAGTTGGGTTCAAAAGTGATCTATGTCCATGAACATAAACTCTAATGTTTTAATGCCGTATATCATGGGGGAGGGGGGGTCTTGAACATGGAAAGAAGGTGAAGCCAGTATTGTCTTTTTTCTTTTCTTTCAGTTTTTATTTGTTATTTTGTTTGTTATTTTGTTTTCAAAGTGAGAGGGTTATGCTCTTTGTATAGCAAGTGAGATACAATCCCCTACCCTAAGAAATTTATGATGCTAAAATTTGCACTATATGTACAAAATTAATTTTGGTTGTCTAATAAAAAGAGCCTTATCTCTCATAATAATCAGTGTGAATTTTGTCTTCTTGTAGGTTAAAAGTGTTGGACCCAAACTTGTGCCATTCCTAAAAACTGTTTGTGTTTATTTTGTGGCATGGCTTCCAGAGACAGAGAAACCAACTGTATTTGCTGCTCTCCTTAAAATTCTGCCAATTCTGAGTTTATGTGTATTTGTCAGCCTGCAAGGAATAAGTCTTGAGAGAGAACACAACTACAGCAGGAGAATTCTTCTGGGTCTCATCTTTTCAGCCATTGGTGACGTTTTTCTTGTATGGAAAAACACTTACTTCATTCATGGCATGGCTGCTTTTGGTATTGCTCACATTTTGTATATTAGAGCCTTTGGGTTCCAACCAAGAAACCCCCTTGTAGGATCAATCTGTGTCTTACCAGGTTTGTTGGTGTACTACATATTGTACCCTGGACTCGAAGCAAAGCTGGTTATTCCTGTCCTTATATATGGCTTTGTGGTCACTGGTATGATGTGGCAGGCCATAACTGGTGTCCAAAACCAAATTGAAGAGAATGGATTGTGTCGCTGGACAAAGATGAGTGCATGCTTTGGTGCTGCCTTGTTTTACCTCTCAGACAATATCATCGCCATCAACAAGTTTTGTTTTCCTGTTCCTGGGGCAAGAGCCTTGATCATGACAACATATTATGCTGGTCAGATGGGCATTGCTGTGTCAGCTTTCAACCTCGAGGAGGAGTACAACCTTAGAATGAAAAGCTGTAAAAAATTTGAGTAGTTTCATTGCGAAAATGCAATTTTTTCTCTTGGTGTTGTAAGAATAAATCCTCTGAGTAAGGAGCATGAGGTTTCGATTCATATTACTTTAAAACACAAGTAGTTCTGAAAATATGTATTTTTTTCACCATGATACATTTTAATCTAAAATTCCCAGATTGTAAAATTTGTCACGTTTAAAAATACCAAATCATTAACACTGGAAATGTAGTTTTTTTGGTAATAATTGTTTAAAGCAAGTGAAACTATGAGCCTTTTTGACAAGACCATTGGAAAATATTTTAAGACTAGTCTCCAGCAAGCTATGATGTTTTTTTTTTTTTATCATTGGGGAGGGGTGATAATTTATTTTTCAAGAGTTGCAAATACAGGGAATAGTGGTATTTATAACCTTATTTATGGCCAAAACTGGACAAATTTGACATTGGTAGTGACAAGCAAATGCAAGATCCTGCATCTTGGCTTGTCAATTGAACCATTTCAAAATATTCTTATACTATTCAATTACTCTTGAATTATTTAAAGAATGTTATAGACAAGGTATTCCTACTTTAATGAGCTAAGCTCACTGTAAATAGCTCAGAGTATTGCTTTACGCATGTAAATTAATAAGGGAAGCTATTTAAGATCTGAAAATAAATTTGATTCCTAAATTCACTGTGCTCCTTTACTTGATTCCATCATTATCGTAACAATAGGCTCTACAATAGACTCTAATTGTAATTAGTTGATCAATTCTAAGCTTCAACCCCCCTGCCAAGCCAAAATTGTGTTCTAATGTAATTTGGTGTTAACAACTGGGTTGAAAATGTAAATTGGCCACCATTAAAAGTTAAAAGGCTGACATTTCGAGCGTTAGCCCTTTCACTCTTTACGGTGGCCAACTTACGTTTTTACCTTCATTCTTTTGAGTTCAAATGACCTACTCGACTGACTAATTTGATGGTCAATTTTTTTTTGGAAAAGGTGAGATCAGCGACTGACTTTCTGCTTACATAGGTGAACTCTTTTCTTTGAAACACCTCCATACTAAAAGATAAAACATGTGTATTCCACTGGAGAGACTTGAGAGGTCTGGTTAAAATTCACCACCCCACCCAGGCAAGGTTCAAATTTTTACTAGCCCCTGGGAGCAACAACAGTCTAATGCCTCTGTGTTGCGAGGGGAGGGATGTTGAAGGTTAAAATGGATCGGTGCATAATTTGTAACACACGTATGGAGAGAAGGATAAGCATTAGACACTTACAGGGAAAGGCAATTTCAAGAGACTGTAGGAGGCAGATGACTGTGCAGAGTATTTAGCTGCATAATTTATGGGTAACATATAAGTTGTGTCACCTCTGAAGGAAGCATCCTGAAGTGCAGGTATTTTATTGCAGTGAGTTAATTTAATTTAATTTAACATAATTTATATAGCGCTAACTCCACTAATTGATCAAAGCGCTTTACAATTCATAATATTAAAATAATTAAAAAGATCCCACTGGTAATAAAATATGAATAAATTAAAAACCTATTTGCAGACTTATTTATAAAAATATCACAATAAATCCTATTCCAAATTATCAAAAAGTTAAATATTATATGCTTTTTTAAAAAGATCGGTCTTTAAGTGTTTCTTTAATAAATTAATTGTATCTAAACTTCTAAGATCTAATGGCAGCTCGTTCCAGAGTTTAGGTGCAGCAACGGAAAAGGCCCTGTCTCCATATGTTTGAGTTAACGTTACAAACTCGCGATCGTCTATTCGACCGACCCTTGCTTGATTTAGAATTAAGAGTAGAGGGCTTGGGTATGAAGTGGGGAAAAGCCCCAACCCCTCCCCTCTCCTTCCTTTTGACCGTCGCTCACCTTCTTTGTGCAAATTTCTTCCTCTCGCTCCGAATGAAGATGAGGTAATAATTGTATGATTTCTCGGAACACACTTTTGAAGCTTTCGGTTCAGTATTTGAAACACATTGGTCTGAGCTCCAAAGGTACTGATGCATTGATTTCTTGTTTCTTTCCCTTGTTCTGGTTCAAATAGTTTTGTGTCATCGTAGGGGTAAAAGATGAACAGGCATATTTGCAAGAGGATAAACACTTTTATTAACGGCTGCCTCTACAGAAATATGTACACAGTATATCAGTGCGTTATTAAACATCCGAGGACTTAGAAGTAACGAGAATACTATTATTATTTTGATAAACACGACAGTCATGGGAGTGTTATAACCCCGATTACGCCCCGACAACCATCTTCATAAAGTAAATACTGTCCCTTTTTAGAACCGTTTAGTAAGGGTTAGGTTAGATAACTCTTTCCACAAGCTGCTGCCGATGGTGTAACTGGCGGCTGTGCCGTAGAGAGAAACCCAAACAAAGAGCCTGCTCGCAGACCAAACAGACGGGTGGTTACCTAGTAAGAGATCATATTATTTGAAAACCTGGATCAATATCAGTATCTGGGCAACTGCCCACCTACCCCTCCCTTAACCCAACAACAGTCAATTGATAACAAGTTAGGGTAAATGTTGGGTTAGGGGAAGGGTAGGTGGTCAGTTGCCCAAATACTGATATTGATCCGAAAACCTTGCGTTTTAGAGTACAAGTAATACAAAAGTGCACGAAAAAATCGCCTAATTTTAATCAACCAAAATGGTCGAAAATTCCGTATTTCTGATGAACAATGACGAAACGGCTTTATCTTAAACTATTTTCAGAAACACCAGCTGTGAACATGCTTTTCAAAGAGGAAAAAACGTACTTTTCGAATGTAATTGCATATTAAGTATGAGCAGTGACAATTTTTAAGAAAACTTTTAGGGTGGGTAAGAAGGGGCAAATATTATGCTCTCTGCATAACAAAATTATCTCAGTATTGTTACAGTCTTCAAGGAGCTAAGTATTAACATTTTAAATCGCTCTTTTAGCCGCGAGCCAAATAATCTCCAATTTGGAGGCTACAGAGAGATTACAAAAAAAAACCAACAACAACAAAATATTCAAAAGAGATCATCTAAAATAAACTGAAAAAGGTCAACAATGACAAAAAGATAAGTGAACAGATCGTTGTGTTCTGTCCTGAAAAAATTTTTGAACAAGATTTATAAACCGAGCTGTAGCTCCTTCAAGGGAAAAATCTGCGATCGTGCCCATCGTTTTTACGGACGCTCTCGGCTTTGGGCCGAACTTTTAGGGAGAAGCGAGGACAGAAAATGGATAAAGCAAGGTGAAAAACTGCTTCCTGTTGTACAGTTCTATGTATTTTCCTCAGTTTCCACGTCTCCCATAAAAAATCATTTTCCACTATAAACACTGCGATGGGCTGCATGGTGTGATTCTTGGACTAATCATCATCGGATTCAGACCTGTGCAAATGCAAAGATTCGCACTGTTAATACTGCGTTTTCTCAAACTCTGACAACATTGGAATAAAGAGGTTAAGTTTCTAAAGAACTCTGACGCTTCGTCATTGGGAGAGCATAACAAAATAATAATATCATAATAATGATATCAACTCAGTTGATAAAACCAAATGATCTTGCCTCACAACAATTTTTTGGTTACATTCTCTCGAAAGGATTTTAGAAGCAACATAGGCCCGCCATCCACTGCAACCCAACCCCCCCCCCCCAACCCTATCCCTAACCCCCCCCCCCCACCCTGAATAAGTTTCCCTCAAGCGGCCTTACAACTTTACTTCAGTATTGACTGAAGTTGAGGAGGGGAGTGTGAAAAGTTCAACAAGAACCTCTTAATTGAAGTTACATAGTTGCTAGTTGCGAACATTTTTTCATTCGGTGTCCACAAGAGATTTGCCACCCACCGAAACATATCATTTAGCTTATCAAGAATTCCCTGTATCTCTGTGGTAAAACACCCGAACAGTATTCGAGAAAAACTTGCTTTGACAAATAAATTTAGTATCCTCGTCAACCAATGCACTTACGAGCTGAGAAGTTTCCTGCTTTTCTTCTTGGGTGTCTCTTGACTTGTGGATGGTCTTTCTTCGCCTTCAGCTTTATCTTCAATGTCTTCAATAAAATCATCAAGGTCGTCTTCATCCTCGTCACTTGACAGTATTCGTTTCTTCCCAGAAGAAGGTTTGTCTGCTTCGCTACTTTCCCCTTTCTCTTCCTCGTCCACATTGTCTTCCTTATCACTTTTATCGCTTTTCTCTGCATCAGATTTGTCGCTTAGGTCTTCATCACTTCTCCTGAAAAAAAAAAGAGCAGAATTGGTAAATTCTGCTGATTCAGGTTTCATTTGGTTCTATCGTATTTCATGACATGCCTCGCCTTTTTCCAAGCATTTTTAACCTTCACTAATGTTTCCAGAAGTCATTGGACTGAGCTAAGGTTATTCATTCATGCAATGTATTGATTGTATTTCTTGAATGTGCCATTTTGACAACACTTCCAATGAAACACATACAAAAGTATTGGTAGAGGGGCCTGTAGTTCAGTAGACCTCGTACACCAGTTGATTGCTGAAACAATGCTCACTGAAATAGTGACACATCATACAAACATGTACATCTCCAATCAAACTAAGTCACGCTAAATTGATGCGGCTTCGCCGGATGCGAAGACCCAAAACCACTATAGGAAAAAGGGAACTTATAACGCCATCAACTACGGTGCCGCTAACCCTGGCGGTCGAGTTACGACATAGAGTCATGCAAACTTGAAATCTTTTCCTTATTTTGAACTAAAAATTAGGAACTAAATGACTGCTGTCCTAGAACTGATAGGGCGATTTCCAAATTCCAACGGCCTACTGTACATATCTAAAAACCATACCCACAATTCCTCTCGCTCGGCACCAATGCTCTTGCCCGTGCCGGCAAAGTAATTATTTCTACCTATTTCGCTTCGCTATATTGTCAGAAATACTATTTACTTGAAATATAATGCCTTACTGTTGCTTCAATGATTTTAGCGGAAATAGAACTTCGTAAGCAACGCTTTATAAGCTTTTTAGCTATATAATATTGAGTTATGTACTCACACATCAGCAATTTTCAATTTTTCCGCATCAGAATCGGACGAATCCTCAGATGATGACACGAATGCCTTGGACTTGATTTTCTGTCTTTGTTTCGATCCCAACCTTTCGTCGCTAGATTTCGTTTCCTTCGATTTGCCTTTGGGCTTACGAGCTCTGTTAAAAGACAGACATAAAGGACATCTGATAGCCGCATAGTGTAGGATCTAACTGAAGTCATGTGATCCAGCTTTGTCGCATAGCCTTTCCGCGCAGCTGTGCAGCGCAGCGCAGCGCAGTTAAGAGATCATTCACGACAAAGTCACAGTTTTTGGAACTTGTAAACCAGAGTTGAAGTCAAGAAAGCCCTTACATCATGATACAAAAATCAAAGAAAAAGCAGGTTACAAAGGCACAAACAAGGTATTATGAGTGATTAACACGACTAAAGCAAGTTTATTACAGACACTCCATCACAAACCTCTTTTTCTTGGGCGCATTCTCGTCTCCTTCTTCTTGAACTCGTTTTCTTCGCCTACAAAATAACCCATAGTTACAAGCCATTCTTACATGATCAACAAAAAACATCTCGAAAAAAATTTCACACCGACCTTTTTTTCTCTTTTTTCTCTTTCTTGAGTTTTGATTTCTTCACCTCATTTCCTTCCTCGTCCACATCACCACCATCTTCATCTTCACTTTCTTCGTCGTTGCTGGCCACGAAATCGTCAGCCGTCTTTTTCTGAAAAAGACCAAAAAACCATAATTAAAATGAGGTGTGACTGACAAAAAACAAACCCGCGAAATCAAGGCCACAGAGCAGACTATTAGAGTATACAGCTGAAATAATGTTGTTTGAATACTAAAACTGTTCGAGGACTATTTCCCGTTCGTTAGGCGCAACATAATTTTATGCTTCTTTTAATTTTTCTGCAAATGGAATGAAATCTCGCTCTTCCGAAACCAATTATCATCTGACAGCAAAGTCCATGTGATGGAAGCTAAATGGCATAACATGCGACAGAGAGTTCTGTGAGTGGCTGAAAAGTCTGGAAGACGAACTGAGAGATATCAGAACGTACAAGCGGGTTTCTTTCCCCTGATAATGATTGGTTGATAAAATTGGAAACCCAGCACGAAGATGTCAAAGAGCTTTTTCTTACATCAGTAGTTTAGTTAACAACAGTTATCAACCATTCAAAACCTGTCACGAAAGCTTATAGTTGTTTTCAGCCGGTAGCTAAATAACATTGGTAGTACTCACTTGAAACGTTACGCAGCAGATAAACAAGGCTTTACCTTTCTTCCACGTGAGGCCTTCTCCTTTGGCGCTTGTTCCTCAGGTACGAATACCAGCAAGTTTTTGGTCGCTTCTCGGAATTGCTGACGTTTCTCCAGGAGTTCTTTTTCCTGTTGCTCCCGTTGCTCCCTTCTAATTTTCTGCAGAGGATGCAAAGTCGTAAAGCTTTTTGAGCACCAAACAACCCATCTTTCGACGCCTAACGCTTTCGACATTCCTAATTCCAGCAAACAGTTCTTTGCTTGAAGTTAGCCGGGGGCGTCGCAGTTAAAGTTTGATTTCTCTTAAGGAGAACGGTTAGCATTTACATCATGTTTACATAATGCAGAATGTGGAATGGAGAATGAACCGTTTTGGATTGGGTGGGAAGGAGGAAGATAAATTTATAGACCAATCAGAGCCTAATGAGGAAAAACAAATCCAATCCCAGACTAATTTCAACATTCAATTCAAATTGTTCTCCTGTAGCACGATAAATTGTTTTCAAAACAGAGATTGACCTTCAGGATATCCGATTCTTATTAATCATACCTCCTCTTCTTCCTTCTTCTTTCTGAGCATTTCTTTTTCTTCTTCCTGTCTCCGCCGTGTTTCCTGTTCTTCCTCGTCAACTTTTCGGGCGCGCGCCACATGGTATTGCGCCTGGCTCAGTAAATCACTGGTGTGCCTGTGTCGACGAAACGACGTGCTTTTAAGTTAATCCCTCGTTAACATGCAAGTGCAAGCATGGAATTAGCTTTTTACCATTCCATACACATATTCTAGTAATTAAAGTGTTATTGTTCATCTTGATAATTCTGAGAATCAAAATGCATACTGAGATGTTTAGATGTTTTAGTATAAACCAAAACAGTGCGATAATATAGCACAAAAAGATGATTTTGACTCGTTCATTCCTGCAACGATGGAAATCTCTTCGGGCGCAAATCCTGCGCAAGTTGCCCGGAGGTAAATAGCAAACGATTTTCGGAATTTGAGTAGCCGATCAGAGCGCGCCTTCAACGCTAAATATTGTCTTAGTACATACCAATAATAATCAGCACATACTACTCGGGTGAATCGTGCTTTTCGCGCACACTGGTTGGCCAGCTCGGAAAGGATTAGCCAGTACTATTCGCATCTGAGCAACCGAAGAGACAAAATCACTCATCAAGACTAAAAATCTCCGGCCAATTTTCCGAATGTTGACGGAAGTAAACCACTTATTTTGTTCTTTTGTGGTATTTACTAAAACAATTATTCACTTGTGGTTGAAAGTGATGAATACTACTCTCCACTTCGGCAAAGAATTGTTAATAACTTCCTTGCGAGTACAAAAGCTCGTGATAAACAACAGAAAACCAAATTATTACCTAGACTCGGTCCCAGCCCAACTTAAGTCAAACTTAAGGCGATCTCCATGATGGCTTAACCACGTAAAATTTCTGAAATAAAAAAAGCGAAACCATCTATAATTAATGTGAGATCGTATTCATAAAAACGAAATAACTTCCAAGGGTAAATTGTTGTAAAAAGGGACAAAATCGAAAATTTACAAGTTAAGACCAACACAGGTTTTAAAACACAACCAGATGGCTCATTATAAATTTCGAATGCTTTCAGTTTCGGTTTCTACTATCTTAAACCTTATACAAATATTTAATTCATCTTCTAACTGGGAAAGGGAAAGTTTCTCTCAGAACTTTTCCGTATTAACCCTTTTATTCCCATGAGTGAACAAAACAGAATTTTTCCTTAAAATACCAATACCATATCAAGCGCACAAGTGGTGAGAATAAAGAAACATATCAATTAGGAGATCATTAGTCGATCCAAAACCAAATTCTCCGAACTAACATCATAAGAGATGTACGACAGACAAGAAAGGAGAATTACTTATAACATCAAATTGTGCGATCATGTAAACTAACTACCACTAAGGTTCCGACATATTTTCGTCTATGGCAACACTTCAGAGAAGGAAAACATAGATATCATTCCTTGGCAATCTCACAGGAAGTCCAAGCAGCCACAGAAATAATTTTACGCAATGTCATCTTCGTTACGAAGACCACTTCGACTAAAAGTAGCCCTTTAATACCTCTGCGCCTGCTCCAGTTCTCTGACTGCACCAAGCACAACTTTAAGGGGACTCTTTTCGGCTTTCAAAATGGCTGTTGCTAGACGCTGTTGTACCAGGGAAATGTTGAACAACAGAATAGTGTCATTAGGAGCCACGTGACGAGCCTATTGATTAACAAAAAAAGATAAAGAATATTGATAAAAAAAGGACAAAGACAAAAACATAACAAACCACGGTTCAGTTGGAGTGGTCACAAACCACTCAGGTTTCATCAGACTGTGGTGTTAGGAGTCCTGCACACGACACTTTATACTGTCCAGTCAACAGGCAAGATCAATTAGCCGATCTAACTCCCTGGGATTCTACATCTGATACCTTGTATTAACAGTCTCTTTCTATTAAAGGCAGCTCTCGAGACAAACGTCTTTTACAACATCTTTTTTTCAAGGAATTACTTGGCTTCTCCATTTATTGTTTTTGTTTTGTTTTTCTGAAAATATGCTTATGGTGCATCCTCATTTCAATTTGAAAATCACTGAACCGAATATCAGTACTTTGTGAAAGTACTAATTATTGTTTTCCTATAGAATGGTCACAAAAAGGATTTTCGCTCACAGCCTTAAGATCAGTAGCAAAAAAAAGAAAACTGCAAAAGTAGCTTTTCACATACGGTAATACATTAGTTTCCTATTCAGTCATTAACCCTTTAACTCCCAGACCAAATTTGTAATTCTCCTTACTGTCAACCATACAATTCTTATATTGTTAGTTCAGAGAATTTAGTATTGGATCAACTAATTATACCCAAATTGATAGTTTTCTTTATTCTCATCTCTTATCTGGTTGATATTGTATTGATATTGTAAGGAGAAATTCTGTATTGGTCACTAATGGGAGTTAAAGGGTTAAAGACCCATTTGACTGACATGAAGGAAAACAGTTGAGTATCACCAACAAAGGAACGTACCTTGAGTAATATTTGTTTACATTCTTTCAGTTTTCCAGCTTTGAAATATGCACGAGCCAGGTACAACAACACTTCAACGTTATGATGCTTGAAAAACTTCCGCAAACAATTCTCGTACTGTAAACAGACACAAAACATATTACCTCCAAACTGCAGTGAATTCAAACGAAGAAATATTTCACTTTGCCTACTTATTTTCCTGCACTTGGCTATCACTTTGTTGTTACTTACATCTACACCTACTTTCAGAGGATCAATATCAGTATCTGGGCAACTGCTCACCTACCCTCCCCTAACCCAACATTAACCCCAATTTGTTACCAATAGACTGTTGTTGGGTTAGGGGAGGGGTAGATGGGTAGTTGCCCAGATACTGATATTGATCCCTTTCAGATAGGTTGTCATGGAAAGATACAAAAAGCAAAGATGGAAAAAGAAAAAAGAAAAACGCAAGAACAGAAAAGGGAAAAAATTGGAAAAAGGAAAAGACGTAAGTGGGAATTGATCAGGCAAATTTAACTTTTCTCTCTTAGACACTGCTTATGTTTGAAAACCAGCCAAAGAAAAACGAGAGGAGATGTGCCTCCGGTTTTTCAAATAATGTCAACTCTCAGCCTGGCAATAAGAATACCACTGACCGTGAATAGTTGTTTTGGTTCATACCACACAGAAACCAAAAAGTTAGTTTGTTTTGGTCAATATACCAAAAATGTCGGAAATTAACTTGTTGACGCGCGATTTTGTCTCCCCGGCTGCTCGGAGGTGAATAGTACTTTCTAACCAATTCCAAACTCGCCAATCAGCGCGCGCGAAAAGTACCTGAGTGGTACATACTAACAGTAAATAGAAAGTACATCTACAGTATTTGGTCTTATCTAAAAAAACCAAACTTAAGTAAGAGAAAAAGTTACTTCTGATTGATGAAGACATTCCATATAATCATCAAAGAAATATGTGAGAGTAATTTGAGTGCATTTCTCACCATCTGAATGGCAGCTACGTACTGCTTTTGCTCAACATAAATATGCGCCAGGTTCAGCCACACATCGGGAATGTCAGCAGTTGCTTCACGGACCTGTAATGCATTTATGAAATCGTCAGAAATAAAGTTGCTCAACAGACAAACATACTTATATTTGCTTGTACCTCTTATGCATGAAACACAAAAAATAATTTTGTAATAAACAAAAGTTAATGTACTGTGCTTTACCTGCGAAAATACATCCCGAGCTTCCCTCAGAAAGCTCTTGTGTGCCAGAATACAGCCTGAAAAATGAGCAGAACAGTTAGGATTGAGAAGAAGTAAATACCGACCCTGTTCATTTATTTTCGTTATAACTATTTATTAATATCTGATACAGATGTCATTGAATGTATAGGAAAATGGCAGATAACTCACCGATACCGTTAGCTGCATACAGATTCCTGGCATCATTTCTCAACACTTGCTTGTAAAGAGCCAGAGCCCTGTCCTGATGTCGCTTCTCCTTGGCCTTGTCACGTGTTGGTGTGTGCAGAGTTTGAAGCCAGACATTTCCGAGTGCCAGTAACGAGTATGCATCATTTGCTGTGGATGGCTGTTTAAGAATACGCTCGAACTTCTTCTGACCAGGGCCCCATTCTTGCTTGGCAAGGTGAAGGTTACCAATGAGGGACCAGGCGTCTGGGTGGTCCTGTTGGGTACACATTCAAGCGATGGACATGAATACTAGAGTTCTTAGACACCTACTTTTGGTGTTATGAGCACAATGTGAAAAAAATAGGTCAAAGTTGATTATCAGTATATCTGAGATGTCCAACACATATGCTTACCTGATTGATTTGGAGAGCCTCTTTGAACCAATCGGAAGCTTCGTAGATTTGACCCCTGTCACGTGCCATGCAACCTAACCGGAGATAACCTGTCAAGGGAAAAGGAAAAGGAAAATTGTTTTAGGGCAACTTTGCAAACTACAGCACTCCTCAAAAGTGATTGACAGTCCCTCAAAAATCGATCAACGTTTATCGATTCTCGAAAACTTCGGGGATTGAGGCTCAAGTCGAGTCGTGTTTCGAGACGTTCAAGTCGAGTTTTAAGACTTTCGAGACAGAAAAACAAAGGTATTTCGCACGATTAATTTTTCACTCAACTGGAAATAGAAGTATAGATTGTACAGTTGCATGATTCCAAACTGGCACGAGCCCGTATGGCGAGTTAAAAATTTACAAGTGTTTATTTACACCAAATCACACAAGAGATCATGTTATTACCTACAAATAATTTGCATGAAAAAAAGCATCACAGAAAGTCAAAACAGACGACATTTTGATAGCGCACATGCTATTTGTAATTTGCACTTGTGTTACAACTTTGCACTCATGTTGCATGAAAAATGCACTTGTTTTTATCTAATAAGAAGCGCGAAAATTTTTCATGTATATTATTACAAGCCTAAATGAAATGCTGGAAGCCAATAAAAATTGAGCAAACTAAATTTTAGATATAAGATAATTTGGCAAAAGTTGGCAAATGATTCAAGGATTTTAGGCCCTCTTACTGGTAATAGTTAATATACATACGCTTCATGTTGACATGAATTGCATTCTTTACCAAACCACACTGGCGAAGCATATTGATCAACCTTGATGGGAACGTGATAGTATAGTCTGATCGTCCAGGTGAGTGTAGTCCTGAGAGGAAATTTTGTCGGTAGTGGTGACTGACGTTTCGACAAGCAGAGCAGAAGTCATCAACATCTTGACTCTGATGAAGACTTCCGCTCAGATTGTCGTAACGTCAGTCACCACTAGCGACAAAAGTTCTTCTCAGGACTACACTCACCTGGACGATCAGACTACACTATCAGATGTTACCACCGGGTTCAAACCCTTTATTATATCCACGGTGGGAATATACTGCACTTTATATCATTCAGTTCTAAGATTTTGGCGCAACAATCTATATGTCAAACCAAATATCCCCCTTCTGATAATTCTTCTAATTCTCGATAGTGTCTACTTGACAGTGTATAGATGTTGCAAGGAGAAGTTACATTTCGATCACTTTTGTAATTGAAGATCAAAAACACTCATTTACTTACAGTCTACATAGTTAGGATGTTCTCTGAGGATGTTCTTGTACAGAGCCTCTGCTTTGTCAAACTCGCACAAGGACTCGTGGAGGCGGGATAAGTTATATGTCGTTGTGACAGAGATTGCATTGTAGTAACTCTCATCTGCTTGGCTCTCTTGCTTGCACCGATCGAGGGATGACTCATAGAACCTCTGCAATGACAAAGCTACTGATTTAGTGAAGAGCTTAACATCTGCAGAATGGGATGCGTGATGGTCTAGTTGGTTAGTAGATAGTTAGTGGATTGAGGTCATCAGTCGTGCCCTTGGCTGGGCACTCCGTTGTATTCTTGGTTAAAACACCTAAATCTCATGATGCTTCTCTTTAACCAGTAGCATAAATAGGAAAAAGAGAACTGTAAAAATCTTTGTAAATAGTTGAGGGGCATCTGCAAAGGACTAGCAACAGTACTCCTTATCACCTCTAACCGAGGAAAATGGGATACACTCCAACAGTAATGGCTAAATAGCACTGTAAATGAAGACTTGAACTTTTTCACAATTGCAGAAATCTCTTAGCTGCCTAGCCAGGAAGTTCAAATTCAAATTCACTGTATTCTAAACCTGCTTCTGGTTTCCTTGTGTTTGGTTTTGTATTTTCAAATAGTGTCACAGGTTTCGTGATTTTGCAATACTTTAACTTTATTGTATATATACATGTGGCTGGTTTCGGACTTATTCTCAGCCAAACTGGTACTGCGGCTATAGCATGCCTTCATGTCATACAAGGTTTTGGCATTTCATGCTCATCATGTTCCTTCATATTAATAATTTGCAGTTGGGCCAAAAACCTCTTTGACTAATCTTTCATTTTTGATAATTTTTGGAGGAAGTACTAAAAATGACTGCCTGCCTTTGTGGAATCTATGGAACAAGTAGCTTCCATTGCAGTTGTTAAATATAGATCTAATCATGAAATACAGTCTTCTGTGTTAAACTGTACATGATGAGCACAAACAATGGCTGCAATGGAGACTGTAGGACAAGCTTCTCTTCCTTTTTTTGGAGAAATATCAACAAGAAAAATTTAAGTTGGGAAGTCATTTACATCCATCTTGTTTTGTCTGGATCTGTTGAAAAAGTCAGAAGTGGATTGAAACTGTACAATAACCAATTACCTAAAAAAAAATTAGCTTTAATAAAAAAAGCAGATTTCCACTAACCTTTGCTTCATTCAAATTTCCCAGTCTAAAATGCAGTGCTCCAACATTATTCAGAATCTCTGGAGGTACATCAGCTTTCACTTTTTCTTTGAGAAGCCGGGATGCTGTACCATATGCTTGCAAGGCAGCCTAACGTTAATTAATGGAATTAACATTCTATCATGAAAATGGTCAAAAACTTTGGGTTCTAGGTAACAGATAAAAGTTGCACTAATCCTACAGCTGGGTTCTAAACTGGTATAATGGAAGTCACCAAATGATTAATGTTTCCTGACAAAAATTCTGATTGAACCATTTTTTGGGAAAACGCTGCAAATTGCATGAAATTGTTCCAGTATCCAAGTTCCATAATCACAATACAATCATCAATCATCAATCAATGATTGATGATTGATCATTAATTGTTAATTTGCAAGATCAAATAAGCATTTTCCCATTCTAGCTTCTATAAATTTCCTAGTCAACAATTAAGAGAGGTTGATGTTTTATCTAGCTAATATGTGTGAGCATTTTAATCACCAGTTTATTATGTATATCTTGAGTACATCAGTACATTCAATCACATCTACACCACAGGAAACAACAGAGCCCTTCCCATGAACCACTCCCTTTCAACTAACCTGCACATCTGTCTGCTCTAATATTCCAGCCAACTCAATCCACGCTTCCACATCATCTGGATATTGCTCAGTTACTTTCTTGAGATGATTCTGTAAAGGGTAAAGGAGATTTGACTTCATCCCAGTTCTGTAATCATGCCAAATTCCTAACAAACAATATTCCAATGTACAATAAAATATACAATACACCATACAATAAAATGCTCAATTCAATACACTTCTACTACATTAAAAAGCTGACAAATGAATAAAATTACACTTGCCTTGGCTGTCTCTCTTTTTTCTAGATCTGTTGATGTGCTGTACAGAGAGCCCAAGATTTTCAGAGTCTCATAATTTCCTGGTGTGGCTTTGAGAACTTTCTCAAAACATTGTGCAGCCTGTAAGGCGAGTTAAATTTTACATTATTTGTGTGAAAAGGAAGTGTTTAAAAGTAAATAAGGCCTCTTCACCTCTTTTTGTTTATCAGCATAATTATCTATTCATTGACCTACTACCCCAGCAATGGTGGCTGAGAAATATCTACCGTATTTACCCATGTATAAGTCGACCTTTTACTGCCTAAAAATCGGTCCAAAAAATCGCCCTCGACTTATACATGGGTCAAAATCTGAGATAAAAAAAACTTTCAGGACAAATTAGCATAATAATTGTCTGATATGTTTTTGGTATTTTCTTTTATTTCTACATTTTTTACCTGAATGAAACGAAAAAAATTTTATTTTTTAATTAGGAGAGAAAGACTAGTGAAAGTTACATGAATGAAAGAGAAATTCACCCATTCACATTTTAGAGCCATCATGGTGCCATTAGAAAGAGTAGCTCTGGTTGACAAATAATCAATTATTAAATTGTAGAAAAAAATTAGCATAGATATCTACAATATATAGATGCAATTTGTTGTGTCTAATTTTGTTGTAAGTAAGCACCTTTATAATGAGGTAATCAAATTACCACAAAAACTGACATTTGCTAGGATGTAAAGTAATCTGAAGAATGCAAAAATATTTTAACCTTCCGTTTAATCTGTTAAATGCTGGAAAAGGAAGAAGACTTTCCTTTATGTTCTTTCACATACTCAGTCAGGTGTCCACACACATGGCTTAACATATCCTGCATCACACAGTTTATATTTTAACTGTAAACTGTATATCACTGGTTTGGTTTTTTTAATTTTTAATTTTTGTTTCTTTATTTATTTTTTTTATATACTAATCCCAAGGAAAAATTTATTCACACCTTTCCTACATTTATTTGGTTACAGTAGTAACTCACATTGTTCATGTCTCCTCTGGCAATGTACATTTGTCCAAGACCAAAGTGAGGTAGAATGAAGTTTGGTGAAGCAAATTGTGTTGCTTGATAGTAGAACTGGAATGCCTGATCATAGTCATTCTATAATAAAAACATATGTGTAAATATTAATAAAACATTTAATTCATTTTTAAATGATTTTCCAGATGCTAGCATTGTTGAAATCTGGTCAACAACTTACTGGTAGTTTGTTTAATATTCAAATATTTTCTCAAGTCTCTGCCCACTCAGGCAAAATTCCGCATTCAAATGCCACACCCAAACACAATTTTTATTGAGCAATTTTCAATTCTTTGTATGTTTCAGAATTTAGCAACATTTTTGGTGCCCCTGTTTGGTTTTTGCTAGTAAGCATCATAGCAATGCAAAAGTTTTCTTCTGGGCCATTTGCTCATCAAAGTAGACTCTCAAACTTTAACCTCCTTGTGTATTCCACTGGTTCTAATTCCTCATTCCACCCAGGCAAGGTTCAAATTCCCCATGCATACACCACAGTCAAATGCCTGAGGGATGTGGGAGGGGGGTTGAAGCTTTGCATAGATGGGTGCTTAACTAGGCCTAATAGACCCAGAGATAAATATCTATATCAAGACCCAAATTACCCAGCCATGAGGCACAATGTGACCATGCTGCTAAAAATTTGGAATGAAGAGTGTAAATATTGAAGAAAACAGATACCTGAACATGGAAGACTCTTGCCCTTTGATAGCAACTCTCTGCCTGCATAGCTTCAACCTCTGTTCCATGAAAAGCATGTAAAGCTAAGTGCTGTACCTTATTGTACTCCTACAGGGAAGAAAATCAATAACTGGTAATGCCATGTTTAAACTTCATTTTAGTTGTAGTACTGATCAGCATTTAGAGCCCCATATCAAATGATCCAGTGTGCATAGTAGCTGAGGAGAGTCTGTTGTATTCTTAAGATGACACTTTATTCCAACAAATCATCTTGCCACCCAAAGGTTAAGACGGCCAAGAAAGCCAGTTAACCTGATGAGTTAACCTGATGAAAAGGTTGTTGGGTAACCTGAGATAGAAATACAGTTTACCCACCCTGGGGGAGTGTTTGGGGTACCCAATAATCTGGATAACTAGGTCAGATCCAAGGAATAAGATCCAAGATGAAAATGATGTAGGGTAAACTGTTATCGACTGGTATCCAGCAAAAGGGTACAGTACAGCTCAAAACTAAGTTGACAGTCTCAACTTGAAACTTGATCTCCAATACTGGAAACTATCAGCACTACTCCATTGCACCTTTATATCAAATTATATGTAGTTGAAGAATATCCATCTGAATTGTTTAATTGTAGCTGGGGACTTCAACCTTTCTACTTTATCTTGTATTTATTAACATGAAGGACTCTTACCTTTTTGAAGAAGAAATGGTTGGCCAAGTGATTTAGGACCATAGGGTTAGAGTTATCCAAAGCATAACCTCTTGACAGCAACTGCACACCATTCTTGATGGAGTCCATCTGAAACCAAATACACAATAGCATAAGAATAACCAATTTTATGAAAATTACTGAACAAGAGGCAACATCCTACAGTGAGTGTCACAACTGAACATTGACATTTAGTTTATTTATTTATTTTTTTACATTTTTTTACCTAGTTTGTACACATTGCTTGCCATTGCATTGATGATGTTGTGATTTACGCAACCTTGTGATTGAGATACATGCATGAAAAAATTAATAGTTGAGTTCTGGAAAATGGTCTTTATTTTAATGGTTGAAGCCCTCTACAGTGAGGTTGTCTAAAAGAAGGCCTCTGCCCTAGCTAGAGTGTTTGATGGGGTGGTTTCAATTGTATAGTGCATGTATATTCAAGGTAAGTCTTAAATACATGTAGATGTAAACAACAGTTGTGAAGATAATTCAAAATGTAAAGCAACTACACTGTGAATCCAAAGAAATATGAAAGTAGTAGGATAATTATCAAATGACTAACATGCATGTGTCTTAAGCATTAATGGGTATACTGACCCTTTTTGAGTTGAGTTCAAGAATAGCAAGACCAGTCATAGCACCTGTGCACAGTGGGTCTAAGGTAAGGGCTCGTTCAAATGCCAGTCTAGGAAAGAACAAGCACATCATGATTTGTTTGTCAATCTGATTTAACAGTCTCAGGCTCAAATTGACAAGCAATTGAGGTATATGTACATGACATAAACACATTAACAGCAAAAACAGATGAACATTACAACTGCTAGTAGCAGGAGGATTGTCAACTCTAATCATTAATACTTTTTTTGTTTGTTTGTCTCTCTCTCTCTCTCTCTCTCTCTCTCTGCACCCTTCTTCCCTCATTATCAACACCCTTGGTTAAAAATTTATTTCTATTACAGGCCTTCCTCCCCCTTCAAGAATTCAAGATGAAAAAAGCCCAGAGGCTGTACATGTATGTTTACTCATTTAATAGTTCCAATCATGGCTAAGGAAAAAAGTCCAAGTCAGAACATTTACACAATAAAATTATGATAATGTTCTAACACAACCAACAGGTATCAAAGGTCAAATAGAAAATGCAAGGTCCTGTAGATTATACTGGAGTTAAACAGTGAAGCTATATGTATGTGTCTTCCCCATCAAAACCTTATTTTTTTTTATTAAAAATCTTATTCATAGCTCCTTATACCTAGCTTTATCCAGTTTTCCAAGTTTCACAAAGCAGTGACCCATTCCAAGCCGGACAGAAGCTGGAGAGTAGAATGCAGTCACATAGATTATTCTTAATGCATACTGTGTATACAATTGTACCATTGTGTTGAAACAAATTTGTGGCATATGGGTTGACCCTGGATGGTTGGAAATTTGAAGAAAAAGTTGGAGAATTTGTCTAAGGTACATGCATCCCTTGTTTGTGCAACCAACATTCTGAGGTAAAACAAAACCATGTTCATGACTTGTGGTGTTGATTTTGTGTTGCCAGCATGAATAACATGCCATAATAAAGTAAAATAAGAATAACCACACATGCATAATGACATTGAGTGAGGAAAATTAACCTCCTCCTCTGTGTTGTTCGAATGAAGTTGTTATTTTGAAGGTCTGTGTGAACCAGGCTTCACGCAAACATGTAACAGACAAAAGACTACATGTTTAGCCTTAAGTGATACTCTGCAGTGTTGTAACTCAAACCAAAGAACAAGTCACACTTCCTGTACATACGTGTATAAACCACATTTTCAAAAAGATTTTTGATAGGTCATTCTATATGTTTACTAATGCATATACAGAGAAAAAGATAAAGCAGATGTCTCTAATGATAGTTTTCCACTGTTGCTGATTTTAATACAATACCTGGACAGTTTGGATTTGTTCTCAAAGCTTTCTTGTAATAGGCTAATGAGCCCTTGTAATCTCTTTTGTTAAAAGAGATACAGGCTTTTCCTGTCACATTAAAAAAAACATCAAAATCAATACCTGTTCACACATACTGTAAATTTGTGCTTTGCAGGATGCAAACCCTCAGACAATCCTTATGGTCTTTCCGTTTTTCATTTTGAATCTTATCATTCATGTATTTATACCACCATTTCAAAGTAAAATCTTAGCCCTTTGACCCCTACGATAGACTATCATCTAATTTCTCCTTACAATATCACCCCTGAATCACACATTAAGGTCATGAGAATAAAGGAAATGATCACCAGCTTAAGATGCTTATGATTGTTAAACAAATTCTTCTTGGCAGCAACTTAGGAAAAACAGAAAGAAAAACTAAAGGATACCTGTAACAACAACTACAAGCTTCTTATACTTACCAAGTAAAGCTGGAATATTGTTTCCTGACTGATGTTTGAGGAAAAAAAAAAGAGAAAGTAACTTATGTAAGTAAAGTTGCATTTCCATTTTCAAGTCTATCAAAGAAAGTCACTGTTTGCCAATAAGTATATTAAAACATGTTTCACATTTAACTGATAAGACAGTTGATTCTCTATCATAAACAATTTCAATTTTCATACCTGTGCCAACACAAAGTTAAACTGTGCATCAGCTTGTTCCATCTTATCTCCTTCGAGGAGACAAAAGTATGCTCTCCCAAGTAAGTGATTCTGAAAAAAAATCATTTATCAAAATTAATTTAGGTATACGGAATGACCTACAAGTATTTCACAAAGAGTTTCCACGTTGCTATGTGTTTGTTCAGTTGATGTCATACGACGTCAAAATATGGTAAGAACAAAAAAGCGGCTAACAAGGTGCAGCTAAGGGTGTCACTGGTGCTTGTACCACATGTTGACATCTTCTGTGATTTCCTACTGAACAAACCCATGGAAACATAGAATTTACTTTATTTGTATTTGTTTTATAGTTTACGATACAGAAAAAAAATGCTGTTTAAGATGACATCATCTTGTATGTCCTGTAATAGATCTTAACCCTTTAACTCCCAGGATCTGATTCAATTCTCCTGTCTAGCTACTACACATTTCTGTTTAAACTTAAAGTTACTTGAGTTTGGTGTTAAATCAAGATTACAACTTCTACCTGTTACATTTGAGTATTCTCATTACATGTTTGCTGAATGACGTATGGATATTGTAGGGAGAGGTTACATGTTAATCACTTCTGGGAGTTCAAGGGTTAAGAAAGAATCAATTAAAACATGTGTACACTGGTAATTCGGCTTATTGTATAACTGTCTGATAATATAGGTAGAGAGGAGGGAGGAGAGGGAAGGGAAGAGAGATAGAGAGGGAGGATGGAGGAGGAAGGGAAAGGGGTTTGACCTGCTCGTGAGAAAATAATTTTTAAAAATGGACAAAGTTCATATTTTACACAAGCATTTGTGCATGACATTGCAGATATCCCAAAAAAATTTGACCAAGATTGATGAGAGGTGTTGTAATCAGTAAGGATTCTTCAGGTGTTAAGAGTGAGAGAAAGAGTCCTTGAAAAACATCTCCAAAAACAAAGGCATAATTATGTTGTTTGTGGAGAACTATTTCTGGTTAAATGATTTAAAATTGGTTAGAATTACAGTTTCCCTTTTTTTTTAAGGATTGTGATAATTAATCAAGGTTATAGGAAAAAAAAATCCTGTAGTTTAAAACCATTTTGACCAAAAGTTCACTTACAACTACCAACATACATGTATTATTTATAAACTTATGACAAGGAATTATCAATTTTTGCCTTTGTTATTAGTATAGTACCTACCTGGTCATACATGATGATTTTGTCTGCTGTAGAATACAATGATGTGGCCTAAAGGGAAGATATTAATCATCTTTTAGGTCAAGAAAAGGTTGTATATGTATGTGTTTTAGAGATAACCAAATAGGTGACTCAAGACAGAAGAATAACAAGTTGAATACATGTAGCTGAGGCAAGTGTAACAGACCAGGGCTAACCTGGGAGAGCTGCTGTAACATGTTCTGGAAAAGGTTGTGATATATAATAAGGAGACTGGAAAAGAATGACTGCAGGAAAGCACTGCATGTGAGGAGGCAACAAAATGACAAGAGAGAAACTGAAGTGAAATGTGACCAAGAATTCTGGCTCTTCCATGTAAAAGGGCCCAGCACAATGTTCTAAAATTATATGGAAAACACTCATTACACTCTGAAAACCTGTTGATACATGTACAGAGAACAAGTAGGTCATGGTTTTCAATGAACCATAATCTGGTTATGATATAGACAACCTTCATAAGATGTAATGGTAATTGGGAAAGTCATGTGTACTAAAGAACAGAACAGTTCAGAATTTAAACCTTTCATTTAAATAGATCCATTTACCTTAGTAAACAATTCCTTTTTAGTTTCTTTGTTTCTTTCTTTTCTTGCTTGTTGAACATAGAATGCTGCAAGTGTATCCAAGCAGACCATCTGTCCCTTCTCACTGTCCCGGTAGTTTCGATTGGCATCTAAAAGAAAGATACAAAGTAAGTGAACTAATTTTCTGAAGTGTAATAAAATATGGAATCTTAAACACTGATCAACAAGTTTCTCCTTCCCTCTTACATCTATATCATTTCAAGATCCATTTACCATAGGTACCTTGCCCCTTGAAGAGAGTACTCTGCTAGTAATGAATATAGTTAGAGTACAACAAATTGTGCATAAATGTGTGGAAAAATTCAATACTTAATGATTACAATGACAACCATCAATTCAAGAATATAAGCATCCCTGTGATAACAACTTGAAAAGACTGATCTTTTCATTGAGAAGTCTTTATCATTTTGAAGACGAGAGTCATGGTAGCATGCTGTGATGATCACTCATAAATGCCAACATGTAAGATGACACAGAAAATGATGATCTCAATGATAGTGATGATTGTGGCAGGTAAATATAACTGATGCAAGTAAAGATGATACTTATCATGGCTGTGGTCTAGCAGTGCCTGGTGACCCCTAGCACCTTACTCTTGCTCTTGGGCAACTTGAAAATTTTAGTTTTTTTCATAAAAAGCGTATGCTGGGACCCTGGATTTCACAGTTTCAGAGCTCTGGGCTCCCTTCAATTTTTCTTAGAGCCCAGCCTTGCTTATAGTTGTTGTTTATTATAATGATCAAACACATGCCTGTTCTTGATGCTTCCAGAAGTTTGACAAAGTCATCAGTTTTTCCTTGCTTGTAGTACTGGAGCTGTTGGCACAAAAACATAAAGCAAAAACAACTTGCAAATCACAATTCGTAAACGTTTGTAAAGGCCAAATTCATGACAATAGTTGGTGGATCTTGAAATCCCTTTTTCCCACCTATGCGTTAGGTAGTATGCTCGTCCAAATATCGCTACGCTTGCCAACACGTGTGTTGTTATTTACATTCGATGTCATTCACTTATGATTAAGAGAGTACTTAGGTTGCGGAAAGTACAGGAAATGCTTCATGCTAGGTTAACTGACTTGATGTCTACTAGATAAAAATGTCGCGAATCTGCCGTTGATTTCGCCCTTCTTTTCCACCCTCTTATCGTCCATTATTTCCAATGACAAACGAACTTTTGTGTTCAATTCTACGCACAAAAAATACTGTTGATAACAACAGTCGCTATCGCACTGTATGTGAGAATGATTTTAGGAATTTATTTCCTCTAAATCTGTCAGCATAGCCAAAGAAACAAATATTTAAGCAGGGACAGCTAAGAAAAATCCTTGAAGCATGCAGACAGATCGTGGCGACGACAAAACACATCTAAAGAAATGGTCTGGCTCACGTACCGCCAGCGTGATCCAAATGTGGAGTTGTGCATTTTCCTGCCGCAAAATACTTAGCACCTCGTCGCCTTCAGGTAGTTGGTCAAACTGTAGCTCTATAACCTGAAAATAAAAATACAACTTAAGCTACTGGTCGATAATTTTTTGAGGGAATCAAGTAAATTCTACCTCGTCTTCCGTATCTCTCAGCGGAATCTCAATAGAAGTCGCCATCTTGGTAGGAGGAAGGTAAATTTTTGGCTATGTAACACTCACAAAATGTCCCGTTACTAATGTTCCCACCAAGCTCTCTCCGCACTAAACGGGCACATTGACATAGTTTCAAACGGTCCATGAAGGCGAAAAAATACCACAACTACGCCGATTAACATTTCATTTAACTTCAATGAGACATTCAGACCGAGATATAATTCAGATATGCAATTTTCAGACTGCTCCGAGAGGGGTCACCACTTTTTCGTGGTGGGGCTGTTTGCGTGTCTCAATTGCTCCTAGAGATATATCGGCTGGAGTCTTTCACCCCTGGTAGGGTCACCCGTACCGAACAGGCCGAAGGGTAGAGACCAGACAAAGAGTGATCCCCTGGTCCTCCAACATGTGACAGAAACCGGATGCATTGACGACACAACTCAAACCGGCGGTGACGCTAGTGGGGCCGTAATAACACTCTTGGGCCAAAGCCGGAGGGAAGCCCAAAGGCTGATAGGTCCATAGTAGCCCCTAAAAAGAGACCACCATCGGTTGCTGGAACGTAAGGACCACGGCGGAGGCAACACGAACAGTGCAAGTGGCCAAAGAGATGGCAGAGTGTGGAATTGAAGTGTTAGAGATAAGCGAGACCAGATGGAAATGGGTGGGATCAAGAACACTGCAAAGTGGTAAGAGGCTGGTGTACGCGGGAGATGAGGAAGTGCAATAAGGAGGAGTCGCCGTCATGATGAGTGTGAGGGCAAATAGAGCCTTATGGAATGGATGCAATGCAATCAGTAAGAGGATCATTAAGATACGATTCTACTTAAAACACAAAAAGCTAACGGTGATACAAACACACGCACCAAGGAAGATATGACGGATGAGGAAAAGGATGAATTTTACAACTAGCTGCAAGACTCTCTTGGAAGTTGCAGTAGTCATGATATGAGTGTGGTGATGGGAGATCTGAACGCTAAGATAGGGAGTAATAACATTAACAGCTATAAAGAGGAGGTACAGGGGAAATTTGGTTTTGGAGTCATGAATGACAATGAGGAAAGGTTACGTGACTTCTGTGGTACGTACGAATGGATAAGTTGTAACTGGAGCAGTTTTCCCACATAAATAGATCCATAAGCTGACCTGGAAGTCGCTAGATGGGAAGACTGTCGACCAGAGCGACCATTTCATGGTGAATGGATGCATGAGAGCATCGATTCCGGACACGAAAGTGATGAGAGGAGCAGACGTATAGTGACCACTACCTGGTGCGAACCAGAATTAGAATGAAGTTGGCAAAGGCACATGGGAAGAAGAAAGCAAGGGTAAGGTTTGACGTATGTAAGCTAAGAAGTGAAGAGATCAGGAGGAGATATAACATTGAAGTGAAGAACAGGTTTCAAGGAGATTCAGAGGAAGAGCACAACAAGATCTTGGTGACGTACAGAGATGCCGCAGAGAAAGTTATTGGAAGGTAAAAAAAGCAGAGCAAGCTACGGATAGGAGACAAAAGGAAAGGAAAATTCAGGAAAAATTCAGGAGAGGAGAGAAGCAAGGTCAACCCATCGTCTCTGCCTGCAGTTGTCCCACCGAACTCATTTCCAGCTATTTAGACAAAATTATGGCACCTATCGTCAAAACTTTACCATCTTACATGAAGGACAGCCATCACGTACTTGAAATTTTTCGTGACTTTAATTTCCTTGGCCAGAACAATCACTATGGATATTACATCTCTTTATACTGTTATTCCCAATGACAAAGGTCTCCGGGTCATGGACAAAATTCACAAGAGTTCCCTATAATCGGCAGCAAGACTTAAATTGCTTGCGAGTACGGACAGAGAGAAAATTAGACCTGAAAAAATGCACTTTCTATTATGTATATATGCCCAGGTAAATAAATCAAACAAACAAAAAACTACAGAGAATTCCCTGATGTTTTTAAAAACGTTTATTAACTTGCTATCGCATCTCACATGTTACATAATGAATATAAATCTACAACATTAGGGAAACAATGTTTGACATTTTCTGCCCAACAGCAGTGGACTTTATTTATTAACTCAGCTTATAGATAGCCTGTCACAGGGTATATTTCTAAAAGTGTCGTATAACAACTATAAATCTATAAAAGTTAGAGCAGTAATGTTTAACATTTTTCCGCCCAGAACGCACTGACGTGTTTATTATGCTTAGATTTTGTACGAACATTTGTATTTGTTACAATATATGACAGTACCGTTTATTCTTGTTTAACTTTTACATAAACAAGCTGTATCAAACACTCGACCACATTCATGATAGTAGGTACTTTGAGTTATACAAGTTGGCGAAATAACTCCCCTTCCAATGCACGTTATACTTTTTTTTCTACACGTGACGGTCACAACCATACGGGTACCACAAGGTTTCATTACTGTGCTGCCGGTCTGACATCCTAATGCCCGGCGCACTCTATTTTCGCGCGCATGGTTGTACAACTGCCGCAGGCTGCTAATGTTAGCACTAACGATGACTGGAAAGTCCATGGATTTCTTTTCATGATGAGCTGCTCGTGGAGACCATTGAAGCTTCTTACGGATGGTAGGAGAGGGTGCGGTGAAGTTGAAGGCTTGAAACAAGATTACGCAGAGAACTATTTCTATACAAAATAGCTAAAAGACAAAACGTAAAGTAAAGGAGAAATCAACTTTCCAACACGTAAATCAGTTACTGATAAAATTAAAAATGTTTTAACCCACACGAAAGAAGCACTACCGACTGATCCACTTAACTGGCCCGCAACAGGTCACATGTTGGTCTCCCCTTCCTCCACTTAGACGTTATGAATAGAGATATGAAATATAACATCCACGACAGAGACCCTATCCTGAGTATTTAGCAAAACTAGCTATCTTGTCGGGTACAGTTAAGCGGTCAGCTATAACGTCCAGCTTTCTTTTCGTTCAGACTTTTAAGGTTACTTCCCACCTTCGCAAATGTCCTTGGGGAAAAAATTCGTACGCGCACTAGTTTCACTAAAATTCTTGCAAACCATACATCAGAAGAACGCTTAATAACTGCAGTTACGATGAAAATATAATTCAAGCGAATTTTCTTTTAAGGTGTCAAGAACCGGTAAGGCGTGAAACGACCAAAGGTTCTTCTATTGAATTTATCGGGTATCGGATGCAGCACCACGAGCAAAATGGCTTCGCAGTCTTATTCACAAGGCATCTTTTTCGTTTTTTTACCAAGGAATTTCTTCTGCTCTGATTTTTCCACGAGCAAAGTTTTTTCCTTAAGCTTCCAGTTGTGAATTTTGTAAATGGGCGATGTAAACAAAATATGGAAACGACATGAAAAACGAGCCCCATCTAAAGCGGTTGCCGCGAAAATTCCCTCAGGCGATTCACCCAGGCCCGAGATTATGGCACCTTCCTGATTTATTAACTTTTATTTGAAAATACGTTTTTTTTAAATAACCCGTATGCTTTTAAAGATATCACAAAAGATGTCACAATTTTTTTTATGGAAACGTTAGGCTGAATGTTTGAATTCAGTTTATTCAAATAAATGAAAAAAAATCGAAGTTTTCGGCCTCTGAAGGTGGGAAGTAACCTTAATCTGATTTGAAATTGACCCCTGATATTTGCCATACAAAGTAGAGAAAAAATGCTCCATTTATTAGTACGAATCAGTACATACTAGATAATTTTCAATCGAGTTTGCATTATCGTGGCTTTAAACAAGAGTGAATGTGTTTTTGCTGAAAAACTCGGTTATAATAAATAAACGATAGAGGCAATGCCTGAATATTAACCCCTTCAAAGTTATATTTACTCACTAATGGCGCTAATGGAACCAAGTACGGACTTCCTAATTTTTAATTCAAAGGAAAATCATTATCACTAAAGAAAACTTGACGATAAATGTATACTTCATCTCCATAAGCACCAATATGATGCTTATGGATCCTTCAAGACGATAACTGGATTTTAAGATTATGAATATAGCAATGGGTGGAAACGTGTCTTGATTAACCTTCACAAAGGTATGATCGTGTTTGTTTTCAGCTTCCCTTTTTTTACTTTGTTATTTGATTCAGTCAGCTGTAGCTCCAAAATAGAGAGGTATTTCAAACTGATTTACCCGTATAATGCTTCAAATTAGAATACTGGATACAGTGGTTGTGGTGGTGTTAGTAGTGGTCAATCGTAATGGCAGTTATTTGTGCACAGTTAAAACAAATTACCACACAGCCGACGTGGTTGCATAGTGAATTAAAACCTTAAAATTTCAAAAATATGATAAATTACGGTGCGTGTAAAGGATACTAGAACTCTATGAAATGATCGCAAAACACTGAATTAGCTTGAACATATTTTTCATTGAAGTCAGACATCTAAGATATTTACATAAAATACTTTTCAGTTTATTATGATACAGCTTGTAATGAATAGCTCAATTGTTTGCTTTACTAATTTGCAGCAAGTAGATTTGCGACGGAGGTCTGTTTTCGAAAATGTGCTTCAAGTTTCAGTTTCCTTCGTACACTTTATTTGCTAGCACAATTCTTAAAAATATTTTTAGATAGATACCGGAGTAGTTACAAAAAATATTTATGAGTCAAAAGTAGAAACCTTGTAGAAAGCATACAGTGAAGCAATAAAGAACATACCTTCAAATTTGAGTGCATTTTTTCTGATCGGTTCATATAGCAATACTTCGTCTTCTTTGGGCTCTGTCAGTTGCGACTTTGAAAACTGCAAAAACCTTAGCTAGAGGATAGCTTTTTAAAGCAGTGTGCATGGAAAAAAATTCCATTTTTAGAAAATCAGAATTTAACTAAAATAGAGCAACTTTCCCAATTGTATCAGCTCATACGAGGCCGTAACATAATAACAGGATGTTACATTTGTTTGTTTTTTATCACGAGAAAATAAAACAACTGGCTTCCTGTTTTACGTAATTAGTTAAGTAAACGCTTGGAATCATGGAGATGCAACAAGAGGAAATGACAATACAAATTTAAGTAGCTTTCATTTTTCCGTGTTGATAGTAACCTTGACAAACAATGGCTTTAAACATAAGAAAATCATATGTGTGCACTGCGGCTGAAGAAACGAATATAGAACCGATCCTATTTATTTAGCCTTTTTTAACTAATAATTCAGTTTTGTTCATAACTGCGAGGATCGGTTCTATATTTGCTTGACAAACAAGTTGACAGAAGTTCATTTAAGAGGCCGGAAAAATTCCATCCGAGTAACGTAGACCATTGGTATTTTATGGGACGACCATGAAATTTTGCGTGTTCCTCTTTTACATTCTGTCATTTGAGAATTTTTTTACGTCTTGCACTTTTGAAACTTATTTCCGCGTTTTTATATTACATCTAGAAATAACTTGAGTGAAATGATCTCATCATCGCTTGTGAGAATGCACTCTACCTGCCTGATCGGAAGTAATAATCAAGGTGATAATTATCTTAAGCCTCTAGTCTTGTGTTTTTTGTTTGTTGAGGACCTTGTCATTTAACACATTCGCTAAGTTATTGGTTTCTTGTCTGTTTTTTGTCTTGGTCTCAAAGAGCTTTACTCTGCCTTTTACAACTGAACACATTGCGAACTCCTTTCGGAAAAATGTCGAGACTGAGCAAGCTTGTCATTACCGTATCGAAAGCCCAAACCGCAGATGACAGAAAAGAAACTTACAACGCATCAGTGAATCGAACACCAGTGTTACACTTCATTCATCCTAGTTTACTAATTTTGTTCTCTGTTCTGTGATGTGCCTTTTCTTCTCGGATTTGATTATGAAGCTACGTCATGCATTGAACGTGTGAACTTTTCACTTAAGTTTGTCGATTTTAGTCTTTTTATTTATATAATCCTCTCCATTCTTGATCATCCTTGTTCCCTTTCTGTTTAGTCGTGTCTCTATAGCATTTGATTGCCGTAGTGTCCTTCGCAGCTGTAGTTGCCTGAACGCTCAAAACTTTTTTGAGGTTTCCTTCTAATTAGTAGCAAAGTCCTAACGACTCCAGAAAAACTCGATATACCGTGATTTTTAACTTCCTTTTAGCTTCCCTGTTGTAACAACATCTGGAATGGTGTCCGTTTACGACAACATGCTGCAAGGAATGAAATCTCCTGAGGAATGTAAATCAGGACCTGCCCGGCTGAAACTATGTTTTAACCCATTTCCGTTTCCCCATATGATGGTAATCCTCAGCCTGCTCCTCCCCGCTCCTCCCAAATCTTTTTTGTCGCCAAACTGAGCTTTATTGCTTCATTGCACAATCATGGCACGATCAACGTTCTCAAGTAAAGAAATAAGCTATAAACAGCATGCAGAATCATCGCTGGGTAATCCAATAAGCACGTTTACCCGCAGATCACGCAAACACATGTCGATAATCATACAAGCCTTAGGAAAGGGTTAAATAGTACATGGCAACCGTAATGCTGGTCACCTGGTAAATTGACATGGCTCAAAGCACACGACTGGCAAAATAATCATGACGCAAGAGGGTAAACTGTTCATCTGCACTATTGACTACTCCGTCACGGGCAATATCAAAGACTAAGATGATGAAATACATAAGTTTGGATTTTAAAATTTCTTATGGAAAATCAAGTCAACTGATTTATAATGAAAGGTTCATTTAGTAATAATTATACTCTTATTTCATATTCATTGCAGATATAAAAAAGATTAAGAAAAAAACAGTCCACTCAGAAATAACTAGTAGAAGTTGTAATTTATTTTTAAAGTGAAATGAGTTATAGGAATAATATTTATCATATAATCTTCAGAGCGACGAAGTCAGTGATTTACGCTTTTCTGTAAGTGAGATTATCAACCAAGTGTATCGTTTGTGTCACTCCTAATTGTTAGCGTCACCACGTCCGGTTTTCCAGCTTAGCGCACAAGGCCTTACTTTGGTAGTATATTATAAATGTCACATGCAATTTCACTCCCAAAGTTACGTACGTTTCAGTTTGGTTTTTGATTTATAGTGGATGTCAAATTTTACATGACTATTGTTAATTCTGCCATAATATTCAAGTGACTGTGCTAAGTTCAGAGACAAGTGAACTAAGACAGAGGATCGGTAATATGCCCACGCAGGATTACAGATTTTACCCACTAGTTTTGATATGTTTCTGCAGAGATGGTCTTCATGTAACTTCAGCTTGCAGAAAAGCTATCTAAAAGCCCGACGCAAAATGTGACAATTACACAGGACAAAAAGGCTTTCTCTCATCCTGTTGGCTAATAGTTCAAGGTCATTTTCTACAGGCCAAATTTTTATGTCGTTACTAAGTTAACAAGAATGCGGTTAACAAGAATGTAAGACACGGGGATTCCCGTTCAATAGTTACGTAGTCAGAACACTTTCGCTTAACCCAAACAGATCCAGTAACGGGTAAGCCATCTTTTAAAACCCTTTGGCCGCTTCCTTCCTTCTTCCAATCCCTTTTTAATTCAAACTCTCTTGTTGTGGTCGGGAAAGCTTCATTCAGGATTTCTGGGCACGGTCATTCTATGAACATTCATCCAAAAGATTAGATTGTGTTCTAGTCTAGAAATGTCTCAATTATCAGTTATAATTGACTGAAAAGATTTGTGCTTATTCTCGATAACCATGGAAGAAGTAGGCACGAAGTCACAGGTAAGAGTGTTCACTCTTCTCATGAAAGTGAAAAACACAAAAAAAATTTACGATGCAGTTTCTGATTTTCACTTAGCGTGATATTTCACTGTCCTCTTTGACTGAACTTATGTGGGTCGCAAATTAGTGAGATTGACGATCATATGCGTCTTGTGGAGTAAAAGATCTAGAATGCAGAAGACATACCTTAAACTGTTTAAACATTTTCAGTGGTCTGTTTGCAACGTGGCGCTGGATCCTCTAGTGACTTCAAATGCCAGTACAATGTGATGTTTTCCTGTTACAACATTTTTCTGTCAGACTCTTTGGATTGTTTTTCCTCCGCTATCGACCCAACTGTCAGCGACTTAAAGCCACTCGTTTTCAAAGGAGACCCGCCGATTAATCAACAGTCACTCTTAGAGTTGTTACTTCTCTACGTGTTGTGGCCTGCAGGTTTTGAAATAGGATAGTTGTCGGAAAATGGTTGATTGCTTTTATTCGAAATACGTTTTTTGGTTCTATTATTTCAGTTGAAAAACTATCAACGTGGCATGCGTGTCAGATGAGGTAAAAGTGACGGAAGATAATTAGGAACTGTATGAGGAAATATTGAAAGGCGGAACAAACGTACCGTATCGGAAACTGTGTTTCAGTTTGATTGAAAGTGCTTACGTTATTTGTGGATAATTGCCTTTTTTATCGGTCTCTTCATTTCTCACGTTATTATCGTGATCTATGAGATAAAGTATTCAAGACCCCATTATTAATTCGTACATTTTTGTATTTGACGCGTGAAAAGCATTAAATCAAAGATGTTAATTATGGATAGATTTCTTATTGAAAGTTTGAAAGAAATAACTACCGTTGCCTTTTCTCTTTCAGAATTTTTGTTTTTATAACAGTTTATATTATGTTATTCAGTTTAATTCCGCCTCTGAGTTTGTAATTTAGTTATGCTTTAGTTTGGCTTGGAAATTATAAACTGATTAATCGTCATTTACTCATATGTCAACGATAGGAATTGTTTTATTTAACTTTATTAAAAACATGTTACAAAAACTGGTCACACTCAAGACTTTGGAACAATTTCAAAGGAATCTTTAAAGAGAACAACGAAGTGGGATGCGAAGTACTTCACACTTGAGAAGTCTTATTGTCCAGTGCCTAAATCCAGTGTGGAGTTAAGGGACGTAGATTTGATGAAACCTCCTCCCGCTGATAACGTTGACCCCAACATTGAGGCAGCCATGAAGGAATTGGTTAACAGGTATCGACCAGCTGTATATTCCAGTACGCCATTGTGTACTAGAGTAACATTCCAAGAGGATGTTTGAGATGATCCAGGGACAAACAATGAAGAACGAGTCGACCAGGATACAAATATTCCACGAGCTACAAACGAAGTACCGAGAATCACCTTGTTGACGAAAGCATGCTCGGAGTTGTCGCAGTTGGTGACGTGACAGACCTCCCCGAGCAAGAGGATGAATTCGACACCGACTCGGAGAGCGATGCGGATAATGATACAGACATAACGTTCAGCAGATTTGGTCGCGCCACCCGCGCTCATTTCCGCCTTGATCTCTAGAAACAGTTGGGACAATCAGGACTATTCAGTTATGGAATATAATCAAATGTTTTTGGCCAGGATGGAGTGACATGTCTGTCATTTTTGTTGACCATTGTACATTGTTAGTACTGTAGCCGATCTTATTGGTAAAAGGATATTCTGTTATTGCATTCATTACTAGTCAAATTTAAACACTCATATGTGCTAACTCTCATTTTCCTTGTAATTTTCGTATTTCTCTCTTTTTGTTTGCAGATACACCAACTGAGACCATCTCACAAAGCTAACCAATCATACTGAGGTATTCATACAACGGATGGGAATCCGTAAATTTGCTTAATTTTACTGTCTATTTCGATGTTCTATCCCATTGGCTGTTTGATTTGAATATCGTAATCTGATTTGTTACTAATATACTCTCTCTAAGTGGTCACGGTTGGTGTATCCTCGCTGTAAAAGCGCTTTAAGGGTAGAATTGTTAGGAGTTGTACAATCCAAATCTGCGGTAGTCTTCAAATATCGTCGGTCATAAGTCTGTGGACATCTTTGGCAGTCTCAGTGGACATCTTCGGCAGTCTCAGTGGACATCTTCGGCAGTCTT
>NC_089319.1:11051579-11059079 GCF_036669915.1 Pocillopora verrucosa | reverse complement strand
ACAGACCCAATTGTTATGTCATTACTAAGTTAACAAGAATGCGGCATGGCTTGGATTTTGCATTAGCTCAGAACTTACGTAAGACATGGGGATTCCCGTTACTGTCAATAGTTGCGTGGTCAAGACACTTTCGCTTAACCCAAACAGATCCGGTAACAAATAAGCCATCCTTTACATAACTTTTGCCGGCTTCGTTCCTCCTTCCCTTCCCAATTCAAACTCTCTTGTTGTGATCGGGAAAGATTCTTCACGGGTTTCTGGGTACGATCATTCTGTAAACATTCATCCAAAAGATGAAGTCGTGTTCTAGTCTAGAAATGTCTCAATTATCGGTTATATTTGACAGATTTGTGATATATATCATTTGTTTGGTGGTATTTATGCTATTCATTATTGTCAAACTGATTTAACAGAGCCATGTTTTTATGTCGAAAACATCCGAGGAAAAGAATTAAGAACATGCATGAGAAAATGAGGGAAACACTTTCCCGGAAGTCATTTTATTTTCTATAGTACGCTGATGCTTTCCCCAAGTAAAACTCTCTTTTCCTTCCTCGAGCTTCACCATTTCGAAAATTAAAACTATAAAAGCAAATGAAATAAAAGAGAGATAAATTTTATATTTCTCCCACAGCCTAAAAATTGCGTTTCACTAGAAACAAGTGAGCTATTTTTCTTTTACGGACAGATGCTATCATAACTTCTCTTGCTTCAATTTATTTCGCCGTTTCTTGCCAATTTAAGTTTGTAAACTAATTGTGAATTTAATTTCTGTTGATTCATCATCACTTTGACATTCAGACAGGTAAACTTGATTGGCGAAGATGCATATCATAATTCGTATATTACAATGATAATAGTATGAAAATAATCAAAGTATTTACAACTTTACTTATTTATTTTTATGTGTGTATTGAAAAAAGAAACAATACGGAATTAATCAAGATATTTACAACATTACTCACTTATTTACCTTTTTGAATAAGCTTAAAAAAACAAAGCGTAAACGCGGTTTCCTTCTAAACATATCATGAAATAACTACAAATCCATAAGGGTTAAAACAATAATGTTTAATGTTTTCTACCCAAAACTCAAAAAGGTGTTCAATTTACTGAGATTTCGCACAAAAATTTGTTTCTGGAATAACATATAAAAGTACTTAACGTACTTTTCTAGCTGTCTCAGTTTCGATGTCGAAGATTTTTTGTGCGATAATTGGCTAAACCAACTTTCATTTCGCGTGTTATGGAGCCGACAGGATTGGTCATTCTCAGAAAACCAACCTGAATACAAAAATAGAGTAACTAATCAGAAGGTATTGGAGAAAAACTTTGAGCTCAATGTTAGGCCCTGATTTGGCAACGTCCTCTTTCTTGTTCATATCATGAGACTGCCTTTCGTATTCCACGGCTACAACGATATAAATTTCCTTTTAACGAACTCAACTCACTCATGTCCTTTACACCTAAGAGGCATATAAGGCAACAACGTGCTCCCTCCACATCTGCCGGTCCTTCGCCATGAGCTTGATGCCTCCCCAGGTCTTCCCCATCTCCTTAATATCTTTCTCTACTGTCCGCCGCCAGTTGTTCTCTGGGCAGCTCCTCGTGCGTTTGTCCTGTGTAGAGCGGTTTTTGCGATAGAGGCTCCTTGGCTGGTGACGTGTCTAATCCACCTACCAGCGTTTCCTCGTCAGAATGACAGCCATTGGTCAGTCAGTTCCGCATCGTTCCAAGAGATCTTTATCTGAGATGACATTGCGCAAGAAAATGCGTAGGATACGTCGAAGGCTCATGGTGTGAAATTTGGAGAGTTTTTGATAAATCCTACTCCGTCAAGTGCCAACATTCTAAAGTATACAGGAGAGTTGTCAGGACGCAGCTGTGATAGAAGTTCAGCTTAATACGAGTACTGTAAGTGAAGGAGCGCTATACTTTATTCATCGTATTGAGTCGGCTCTGGATGTCCAGGTCAGTTCCTCCATCTCTATCATGATGCTGCCGGGATAGATAAATCTGTCAGCGTAAGGAAGTCCTTCATTGTCAATCTGGATTGGGCGTGTGTTGATAATATTCAGCGCCATAATTTCGTTTTTCTTGCTGCTGATGTTGAGGCCAACTTGCTTTGCAAAGGTGTAATTTGGCGATGTATTTTTTGTTATCTATATCACGAGACTGTCCCTTCGTCGTCCACGTCAACAACGATATGAACTTCCTTTCAGCGAAGGTTACACTAGAAAACTGCTGATTTAGTTAGCCAATGACGTAAGGAGTCTGCTTGCTGAGTCTCAACGGGAGATTCCCAACAGTAATTGGTTTCATATCCTCTACCTGTCTGTATTGCATTGTCACTGCATCATGTTGCCGCTGTAGCGAACAATCCATTTAATCCCTGCGCGGGCAAAATGTTTTCCCCCTCAGTTGGAGAAAAGTTTAGTGCGTATATAATTTGAAAAGGGCAGTAACAACTCTGTTGGAGACTCAATGAATTACGTATGTTTAGAATGCTACGTTAGACCTCGGGAAATATTTTACAGCCAAAAGCTATATTATAGTCTTGAGGCGATTAGTACTAAATCTGGGGCCCCCAAACACATCACAGGTTACGTACGAAAAATGTCACGCATGTACAACACCATAGTGACACCCTACAAATATTTTCCGCTCGCTTTACTCTATGAGTAGAGGTAGAAAATAGGAGACATATTATTTGCGATTAGTAGATAAGCAACCTTGTTTACCGAACATTATAGAAATTCCCTTATGAAGTTTGACAAAATGCATGGGAGATGAAAACAAGTTTTTATTTTTTCAGTGCGTACAGAGCTGCTCATTAGTTCATATTTTTTTTCAGTATAATTTCAAAAAACTGTGGAAAAACTTCGTTAACGTCATCCATAAGGTACGAATTAAAAGCGGAAAAAAACAAGCACGCTTTTGACAAGAAAGCAGTAGGAAAGGTTATCGTGGCAACGTCGTGAAGAGAATTTGTTGATTTAAGGTCAAGCTGTTGATACTACGTTTCCACTTGGTTTGCCTTCCAAATATCAGACACCTTTTTCCTTATGGTTTACTTATGGCATCAGAGAATTCAGAGCCATCTGATTCCTTACTGAATTTTTATAATAGCATGAAAGTTACAGTTCAATGGACCATTAAATAAAAAACTAAATGTTCCATGTTTTCCCGCGAGCGTTATGAACTTCCTGTTTCACGTTAAACGTCTCAAATGGTAATCTTTTAAGTTGGCTTACAATGCTGAATCATTCGCCTTAGAATAGAATGTTTGAATTTAATTAAAGTACAATATTGCAGACACGAAATATTTATTTCATTAGGAAGTGTTGTGTAGTCTTTACTTATAAATAGTACGTAATAATCAAGGCTTTAAAAATTAGGTTATCTATTATTAATCAGCAATAACTATTTTAAATTCAAGTAGGACAACGACACTAATAGCATATTAAATTTATTCGGAAGATCTCTTAAAATAGTTTTGTGACACTATGTAACTGCTCATTCTTGTTTAAGATTTGCATAAACAGGCTGTAAGAAATGCTTTACCGCACTCTTGATAGTAGGTTTTTTGAGGTATACAGGTTGGTGAAATGACTCCTCTTCCAATACAACTCACACTTTGTTTTCTACACTTGACTGTCACAACCATAAGACTGCCACAGGGTTTCATTTCTGTGCCCATCTGACATCCTAATACTTGGCGTTCTTTTCTATCATGCTCATGCTTGAATGATAGCTGCAGATTGCTGGTGTTTGTACTACCGTGTTTGATGTCAGCCGGATTTACGGCATGGATTTGGTTATCGTCATTCGGATGTTCTTCTGATAGGACTTGTTGGTAATAGCTTGCGCTAGCAGGGTATGCCATGGTGGTACTGATATAAACCACCAGGATTGGAGCAAGGAACTGATTGAAAAATAAAGATGGTGATGAGGAGAACTGCTGTATGATAATTCTCTATGGTACGCCACTTGTTTATTCATTTTTATTTTACTGCACTAAAAATCAGGTTTTGTGAGAAAAAAATTTCCCTCGAAATCCAGAATGCTCAATTGCTTAAATATGTGTAATAATAAAGCTCATATAGTCGTTAATCAGTGGTTTTCGCCACTGAATAGCACTGCGCCTTTTTTAGTTTTGTTGGTGCTCGCTTACGGTTAGACATATCACTTTAGAATGTGTCAATTTTCTGACCGTGAAATGGTCGTCGCCTCTAAAGTCGTAGACTCTCGATAGTCTAGGAGAGAGATTTTGAAAGAGTACTCGACTGAGAAACAAAATCAGTAATCAAATAGTGCCCGGTTACAGGAAACGATTGCTGAAGAGAGTGGTCGTTACAAAAAAACTGTTATTTAACAAAACGAACATTTTTATCTCTTTGATTTCTTAATTTAGAAAACGCGCTTATTCTTGATAACCAAGGAAGAAGTAGGCACGAAGTCGCAGGTAAGAGTGCTCAGTCTTCTCATGAAAGTGAAAAACACAAAAAGTTTCACGATGCAGTTTCTGGTTTTCACTTAGCGTGATATTTCACTGTCCTCTTTGACTGAACTTATGTGGGTCACTCCATCCGCAATTTCGTGAGATTGACGATTACATGCGTCTTGTGGAGTAAAAGGTCTAGAATGCAAAAGACATACCTTAAACTGTTTAAGCATTTTCAGTGGTCTGTTTGTAACGTGGCACTGGATCTTCTGATGACTTTGTTAGTTGCGATGTCGAAGAAGTTGATGAAATACTTATCAAGTCTAACTACAAGTCAACCTTTTATAGAGTCCATTGGAAAAGACATTTTTAGAACAAGCTGTAATTTTGCAACGCCCCCTTTCCTAATTGTGAGACAATCATACATCTTCCTCGTTTACCTTGGCGACGAATGAGTGTAACTGGAAAGATCTAAAGAATGCGGCAACTGTTCTTTTTTGAGAGCGAGTGAAGTTAATTGCATAAGGTGAGGGGATTCCCGCGCAGTCACCCAGTATTTGGAAATACGTAATAACTGCCTCTACTGATAGAAGTCCATTCCAGTATCTCAATTTCACAAATGCATTTTTCAAAATTTCCTTTAGAGTAGTTAAATAACGTAATTAATGACAACACAGAACAACAAGGAATCCAACAAGGAAGCTATATAATAACTTTAAAGTGACACAAGAGATTATACACTCTCTGGAGTGCCACTAATCCCCAAATGTTTTTCTACAGAAGAAATTTCCTTGTCTTCTTGATCATCACAGTGATAGAATTATCGCAATCCAATAAATTCTACAAGCAATTAAAGCTCAATTTTTCTGGGGCTTAGCGGCACTCTTATTTGAATTAATGAAAAAAAAAAGGTTACTTGCATAAACTACTGTATTGACCCTATAAGGTGCTTACTGGGCATCGAAGATCGGGGAGTCCTCAGGTTACCAAGCAGATGTCTTTGGCTAAATGCCTGCATTAGGACTTAACGCGATCAAGGTGTGTAATTCATTACATATGCGTCAAACGTTCTACACATGCGTAGTTGAACCGGTTTTTTTCGCTTTGCCGATCGACAACAGTGCACGTGACGCAAAAAGTCATGTGACAGTGGAAAACAATGCTCATACATATGCACGAACCGTAGTGGAGTGCGGTTCGCATAATTACACACTTTGGTCGCTTTAAAGTCGTCATGTATACGGCGAAGCCGTTTTGTTGCATATTGTCTAATGCTAGAGTTTTCATAGTTGTTCACGGTGTTTCATTGCTTTAATCGATCGTTAAATGAACGGATTTCCCTTTTTACTATCATGTTTCATTTCCATTTTACTTCCGCTAACGTGCCCAACCATGTTAGTGTCAACGTAACCCTTTGGATGTAAATGATAGAAATTTTCAACCAGACAGTCTTCCGCTCTGAACACGAAAAGTGGTCTGGGAAGATGACTGTTGTATTTTCACGAGAAAAGATTTGCTGATCACGAGAGCGCACATCTTCCTCGGTTATTGTGCTAAGATAAACAAAGTGAACTTCCCTTGTAACAGATAGTAGGGTAAGTGAGTCTTGTTAACATCCAATGGTGTAAACTGTTCCACGCCCCCTTCGACTTGTTTTGTGTTCTTCGGTGTTTTAAAGAATGCGGTAAATGTTTAATCTTTCATGTAGTGCAAATATTTTGCTAAGCACAGAGGATTCCCTTCAATGTCACTCCTATCAAACTGGGCCAGTTGACAAACTTCAAACCTGATTGCGTTCTTTGCAGGTTTGCGGCAAAAGTTACTTCTGAGTTTATTGCGAAAAAAAAACACTTACCTAAATTACACAGCACTATTATTTTAAAAACCCTGTAATAAGGCTTTCATAACAATGAATACAAGACAGAGAAGACCAGCAGAAAATGGTCAAAAAATTGTGGAAGGGCTTGCTTAAACGGCTAAATTACTTACAAACATGAATCCTTGCGTCATTTTTGCACATGAATAGAGCCTGTTTGATCTCTGTTCGCTTTTGAGTTAATTGAGTTAATTGTAATTACTTATAGTATCTCAAGTAGTCGCCAATACTCTGTTTTGTATTCATGTAAATTTAACCTGGTCCCCAAAAGATAAAACTGCTCTCTAGAGCCAGCCATGTTTCATCGTGTGGTTTGAGAGTAAAGCCTAAAGTTTCTCCACATCTACGATACGTAATCAGACAAAACTTATCGATCGTCGTATCTTTCTTCTTTAATTTCTTTTCTTTAATAAATGCTTGATATGTTTGAGAGGTCAGTTGTAGGAAGTAAGAACTGTTGGTCCGTTTCCGACTTAACGGCAGGTAGATCCATTCTTGCCGAGAATGCGGTAATAAGGTAAGACGGAAAAATATTTTAACTCACTTTTTGAGAAAAACGCTGGGTGAACACCCAAAGATCTGTCGGAAATCCTTTCTTAGACACCCACGTTATGGAAGTGACAGTAGTTATTTCATAACTTAAACTCAATGTGATGTAATGTTTTGCAACATGGATGCGTTTCGAAGTTTTTTAATACTGACTTTATTATTCGACACCTGTCTCCAAACTTGTACCATTACGCGCTACGAAAAGAGAAATTGAATTGAGCTCGTATGCACCCGTATGATATAGTCTAAACTCTCTATTCGGAGGGGAAGGGGGGTATGGGGGTGGGGGTAATTAGAGCACTTATTTATAGACGGGGAGCCATTCAGAAGGCACAGTGCCATACTTTGGTAGTATACTATAGGTGGCACATGTAATTTCACTCTCAAAGTTACTTTTGGTTTTTGATTTGTAGTGGATGTCAAATTTTATATGACTATTTTTAATTCTACCACAGCATTCAAGTGACTGTGTTAAGTTCGGAGACGAGTAAACTAGGACAGAGGATTTAACATGCTCACGAGAGTTTATAGATTTGACTGACGAGTCTTGATATGTTTCTACAGAGATGATCTCTATGTAACCTCAGCTTGCAGAAAAGCTAATTAAAAGCCCGACGCAAAATGTGACAAG
>NC_089319.1:10936579-11041579 GCF_036669915.1 Pocillopora verrucosa | reverse complement strand
AAGAAAAAATCATTCATTTGACATCATTCTCTTTACTCCGCTCAAATTAGCATGCATAAGAGATTTTGCACGAAGAAAACTTCAATACTAGACTTAGTTTTGAAACGATCACCACGGAAGAAGTAGGCACAAAGTCTCAGGTAAGAGTGCTCAGTCTTCTCATGAAAGTGAAAAACACAAAGAGTTTCACGACGTAGGTCTGGTTTTCACTTAGCGTGATATTTCACTGTCCATCTTTGACTGAACTTATGTAGGTTACTTCGTTCACAAATTAGTGAGAATAAAAGATCTAGAATGCAAAAGACGTACCTTAAACAGTTTAAACATTTTCAGTGGTCTGTTTGTAACGTGGCACTGGATCCACTGATGGCTTCGTTAATTGCGTATAACCTTCATTTTAAGAGGGTGACACCAATTGCTTTGAAAAGTGTTTTCCCTAGTGGCCTCTAAAAACAAAATTGATAATAATAAATTACAACAATAATGATAAAAACCCTATTTACATATAATAATTATAATAAAAGTTTTTAAAAATTCTAGAGAAAATAAAAAATTAAGGGATGTTAAAAACGGAAGTAAATAGTGAATACATTGGTGAAAGAGGGAATCCAATCTACAATGATATTTAAAAAGCACGGATTTTTAAAAATCAGAATAACTTTTTAACTTTAAAATTGTCCACCGTATAGTTTGAGGCGGCGTTATTAGTCAGTGTTGTCTTCATAAAGCTAAAGGAAGTGGTTGGTTCTAAGTTAAGAGCATTTAGTTCTTTAATAGCGGAATAAAGGAATGTTCTCCTCATTGCTTCAGTTCTGGGTTTTGGGTAAGCTTTATAATGTTTTTGTTCTGGCAGAGTACTTGTGTTCAAACCGGAGTGAGTCCAACGTTGCAATTAAGTATTCCGGTGCTTTTCCATCAATAACTTTCTTTAAAAGGCCGAGTTTATTGAGTTTGAATAGTTTATCAACCGGTAGCCACTTAAGCTTTTGAAAATTATCATAAGATCGTGTATCCCGAGGACTATCCAAGCGGAGCGTTTTTGAAATTTGAACAGTTCGTCTAAGTTGGTTAGGCTACAGTTGCTCCAAACAGTACAGCTATAAGTAAAGAGCGGTTTGATACTTGCATTGGAGAGAAGCAATCGATATTTGGTTGGTATATATTTCCGAGCTCTTGCTAAAATTGCAACTCTTTGAAGTAGTTTTCGGCGCAGTGTGTCAATGTGTTCGTTTCAGGTGAGATTACTATCAATGCCCCTAAGACACGTTCTAACTCAACCTTAAAGAGTTCCATGCCGTCAACGGAAAGGTCAAAAGATTGTTTTGCTGAATTTGTCTGGTCGACATTATACTGTACTTTGTCTTTGCTGGATGCATTTTCATTTTATTTTCCTTTACCCACATCGATTCTGCATCAATGTCAGGTTTAATTTTCTCCTCGACTTCAGCTAAGGTAGGTGCAGATGCATAAAGGGTAGATTTATCGACATAAATGTCAATATTATTCTTCAGTACTAGAGGCAGATCATTTATGAAGAGTAGGAAAGGAGCAGGACTCAAGAATACTCCTTGAATACTACAGTACACCGGAGTGAATGCCGAGCGGCTCAGATAGTTTACCGTCAAAACTTACCTTTTGATACCTTCCGCTGAGGAAACTTTGGAACCATTTGAGGGAGTCAGTGTTCAAGCCATATACCTAAAGTTTCTTGAGCAGCAGTTTATGGTCTACAACGTCGAAAGCTTTGCGCAGATCAATCATAACAACACCAGTAAAGAGGCCTTCATCCATTGCTGCTAGCCATTCATCTGTAATTTTGATAAGGATGGTTTCGCAGGAGTGGTTAGCTCTAAAACCCGATTGGCATTTGTACAGTAAATCGTGATTAGTGAAAAAAGCAATGAAGTGTTTGCAGACATGTTTATCGAGAATCTTCGAAATGACAGGGAGCACTGATATAGGTCTGTAATTGTCAAGATCGGTTTTACCCCCATGTTTTTAAATCGGAGTGACACGAGCCGGTTTGAGTTCAGCTGGGCAGATGTTGTAAATTATGCTGTAGTTTATCACTTTCCAGTTTCGCAGCCACAAAAACAAAACATGTTAATCAGCTTTCTTTTCGCTATATAACATAAGGCGTGTAAGAAAATATCTACCTTTTGAAGCTTCAAAGTCATTATTGCAAGCTTTTGTTATAAGCAGAATCGACTGCTGTAATGCATTATAAAATAATTCAAATAGTACACGCGCTCTGATTGGCCATAAAACCATTTCACATGAGCGTATGTAAACACGGTTTTCGTTCCTCTTTCATTAGTTATTTTGTAAAAGAAATGTAAAATGGTTTCCGTGTTTACATAGCCTGATGTAAACACTTGGGAGGTTGGGAGAACACTCGATGAGCTGGAAACCACTCCGCTTCGCGTCGTGGTTTCCTACGCTTATCTCGTGTTCTCCCAACCTCCAGCGTGTTTACATCAGGCTATGTAAACACGGGAACCATTTTACATTTTTTCAATATTATATGGTTTGCCTGCTATACACGTTAATAGGTTTCAACGCGTTCAAAACGCTGCCGCCAGGTTACTGACCAATACACTGCGTTATTCTCGATAAGCTACTTCCTAGCTTCCTACGCTTATCTCGTGTTCTCCCAACCTCCCGCATGTTTACATCAGGCTATGTAAAAACGGAAACAATTTTTACATTTCTTCAATATTACATGGTTTGCCTGCTATACACGTTAATAGATTCCAACGCGTTCAAAACGCTGCCGCCAGGTTACTGACCGATACACCGCGTTATTCGCACATTACACTAAGCAGTAATGGTGATCAATAAGAGTACTAGAGTTTTCAGTGATGCGAGTTGGAGTTTCAACCATTCGCTGAAAACCTTGATATTCCATTAAATGAAGTATTTGCTTTGATTCGCTTGTGGAATTCTTGATAAGGTCAACGCTAAATTCACCGACGATGTGAACTTCTTTGTTTTCAGCGGCAGTAGAGTCCACAATATTTGCGAGGCTATCGAAAAAAGAGACAGTAGAGTCAGGGGGACGACAGGAACATGATAGTAGTATCGGTGCACATCGGAATTGTTTAAATTCTATACTGATTTGTTCAATTTGCTTTGATTCTAAGTCACTCCTTCTTTCAGCAGAAAGTGAGTTGTGAGTGTAAACAATAATTCCACCACCTTAAGCTGTTTTCCGATCTCTACGAAAGAGATTGTATTCCGTGATGACAAGTTCATTATCTGTCCAGGAATTATCTAACCAGCTCTCCGTGATGGCCAAGATGTCGATAGATTTCTTGTGCATCATCAGTCTGATCTGCTGTAATTTTCAGTCCTTTTTTTGGCAGATTGAACACAGTGATCGAATCGAAATCATCGTCCATTGTTAACGTTGTATTCGCTCGAGAGCCATTTTCAGTGTTTCCAAAGTAGCAATGAGCAGCGCGATTTCCAGTAAGGGGTTGTAGTGACAGTTCCAAATGGTAGATAATTGGATTAAATGTCGCAATAGAAATATGAGTAAAAGCAAGTCTCCTTCGAAGATACTTCTCTTTCAAAATCAATTTCACTTCCATAGTTTCGATGATGTACCAGCAACTCAAGCTCGAAGCCTTGGCGAGTCTGTTGGCTTGAGCAGAAAACTAGTAGCTGTTTTCGGTGTTCTTGCATGGCGTTCGAGGAAGTTTGACGATCTTCATGCATAAACATCGTCGTTTTATCCAAATCGTTGTCAATTGGATTTGTAAAATTGGGCGAGAGTATAACGTAGAATCAATAATACAAATCGAGAGAGCGATCAAGGTTTTTCCCGCCATTATGCAAATCGTTTAGCCTATTGCGATGTCGAAGAAGTTGGTGAAATACTCATCTAACTACAAGTTCACCTTTTATAGAGTCCATTGGAAAAGACATTTTTCGAACATTAGTGAATATGTAAGCACTTGAAAAGCTGTAATTCTGCAACGTCCCCTTTCCTAACTATCGGATAATCATACATCTTCCTAGTTTACCTTAGCGATGAATGAACTTCCTTCTTTAGCTAAGGTTGGGATGAAAAATAATGTTTCTGTCGGAAAATTATGGCTTAATAATGGTGTAAATGGAAAGATCTAAAGAATGCAGCGACTGTTCTTTTTTAGGGCGACTGAAGTTAATTGCATAAGGTGAGAGGATTCCCGCGAAGTCACCCAGTCTTTGCAAATACGTAATAACCGTCTCTACTGAGAGAAGTCCATTCCAGTGTCTTAATTTCACAAATGCATTTTTCAAAATTTCCTTTAGGGTAGTTGAATAATGTAATTACTGAAAACACAGAACAACAAGGACTCCAACAAAGAAGTTCCCACTACTGTAACCCAACTACATGGTACCTTTAAAGTGACACAGGAGATTATAAACACTCTTAACTGCCACTAACGCCTAAAACATTTTCCTACAGAAGAAATTTCCTTGTCCTCTTGATCATTACAGTGAAAGAATTATTGCAATCCAATAAAACCTCGCAATTCTACAAGCAATTAAAGCTCAATTTTTCCGGGGCTTAGTGGCACTCTTAATTAAATCTATTAAAAACAGTTACCTGCATAAACTGCTGTATTGATCATATAGGGTGCTGACTGGGCATCAAAGATCGGGGAATCCCCAGGTTACCAAGCAGATGTCTTTGGCTAAATTCCTATACGGCAGAGTCGTTATGTTGCATATTCTCTGATGGTACGAAAGAGTTTTCGCAGTTGTTCACGGAGTTTCATTGCTCTAATTGATCGTAAAATGAGCGTATATCCCGGCCCTCTTTACTATCTAACGTGCCCAACCATGTTAGTGTCAACGTAACCCATTGGATGTAAATGATGGAAATTTTCAACCAGGCAGTCTTCTCCTCTGAAAACGAAAGTGGTTAGGGGTGATGATTGTTGTATTTTCACAAGAAAAGATTTGCTAATCATGAGATGCCAGTACAATGTGATGTTTTCCTGTTGCAACATTTTTCTGTCAGACTCTAGGTTTTTAGAGAACGGAAACTCTAAACGTGTTCAAGAATTCCATCATATTTCATCTCTAGGTTTGTTTTATTGGCCAGAGCTATTTGCTTTCCGTGGTAATACCTTTTAGAGGGCGTTGATACAAAAGCCTTTTTTATTTAGCAATCATCTTTCTGATGGTTAGTTTCTTGGTGTAATTTTTTCCCTGTTAGCACGTAACAACTTTTTTCCCAAAAACCTTACTGTGTTGTGATTTAATCCTTTGGTAAATCAGAGTTGAGAAAACTTGCCTTGTATCTTGTAGTAATATATGTAGTGACCTACCTCAAGTTTTTATCATTTTAAAAATATACCATTAACGGCGGTTTTCACAAAGAGTTGTTCCGTGAAGATATCATTAGGTTTGAAGTCAAGAATTGCATGCAGAAGAAGTGCGCAGTGATTGAATTTGCTACAAGTCGAGGTTTGGTTATCATGAAAAATTTAGTTTGAGACATCAAGTGGTGGTTAGTCGTCTCGATTCGAAATTAAACTCCTTCCCCTTACTTCCGCCATTGCCATTAACTCAATCAAAATGATAATTTTAAGATTTGATTCATTCTCTGGGACGCTATAAAAGATTCAAATATCCGGACGCCGGTCAAGCGCCTTTAACAGTGATCAGCAACAAATTCATCTCTACAACATCAGCACTTTGTTACCATTCAGGAGAATATATACGGTAATTATGGGGATTAAATGGCTGATAATGTTATCTAAAAAGGCTAGTAGCGTATGATTGAGCGTGGAGACAAAAACAATGGAATAACGGCACAATCTAAATCATATGTGCTCAGACATTCTGAGAACAATAACTAACGACTGTCCTGCTGTTGCTGTGTAGTAGTCGAAAAATGGTTGGTCGCTTTTATTCAAATCTATAGAATGGTTACGGAATACGTTTTTTGGTTCTATTATTAAAGTTCATAAACTTTCGAGGCATGAGACAAAAGCGACGGAAGATAATTCGGAACTATATGAGGAAATATTGAAAGGCGGAGCAAACGTACCGTACCGGAAACTGTGTTTCAGTTTGATTTAAAGTGCTTACGTTACTTTTTGGATAATTGTCTTGGTTTATCGGTCTCTTCATCTCTCACCTTACTATCGTGATCTCTGAGATAAAGTATTCAAGACCCATTATTAATTCGTACATTTTTGTGTTTGACGCATAAAAAGCATTAAATCAAAGATGTTAATTATGGAAAGATTTCTTGCTGAAAGTTTGAAAGAAATAACTGCCTTTGCCTTTTCGCTTTCGGAATGTTTGTTTTTATAACAGTTTGCATTATGTTATTCAGTTTACCCTGGCTTCTGAGTTTGTAATTTAGTTATGCTTTAGTTTGGCTTGGAAATTATAAACTGATTAATCGTCATTTATTCAAATATCATTGATGGGAATTGTTTTATTTAACTTTATCAAAAACATATTACAAAAACTGGACACAACTAATTTCCATACATGCCGTAAAGTACCTAAATAGGTACAAACAGTAATTTTTTAAAAATATATATTTTAAAAAAGGTAACATTTTAGTTTTTCAAAAGGATGCTTTCTTCGGATAACATACATTGTAGGGACTCTCTTTTTCAGTTAAATGCCGCATAACATGTTATTAAAGTTTAGGATTTACATACACAATTTGTATCAAAAACTTTGCCACATTCTTTGAAATAGGTCTTTTGGGTGGCACAAATCGCTGAAGTACGTAGACAAGCTATACTATATTTTCTACACTTGACTGTCACAACCATACGACTGCCACAGAGTTCCGTTCTTGAGCTGATCAGACATCCTGGTACCTGGCGTGCTCCTCTGTAAAGCACATGCTTGGATGATGGCTGCAGGCTGCTAGTGTTCGCATTGACAGAATGCGCAACATCGGTTTGAGTTTCATTGTCGTGATGCTCTTCTGTGAGGACTTGTGGATAATAATTGATGCCGGCTGGAAATGCTGTGGTGGTGCTGATACAAAGCACTAGGATTGTGGCGAGCAACTGATGGAAAATATAGATGCTGATTAGGAAAATTGCGATAAAATAATGCTGACTTAATTTTACAAATAGACGACCACTAACTCTCGAAATGTTTCTTCTTTAAAACTGATAGCAAAATATAAAAAACGTATAAAAAATACAATATATCATCAAAATAAGGTTCGACTCTTCAACATCATGATTAAGTGCAGTTATCCTTCAAATTGTCTATGGTGTGAACAATCTACAAGATTCCAATTCAAATATGAATGATTAATTAGTTCCTAGGCACTTTTAACCTAAATCTTAAGGATATCGCTGCGGGAGAAGCGGCATAAAAGAGGAATGACGGCGTTAAGAATATTACACCGCCAGAATATAGGCAAAAGTAGCGTGCGCTTATCATCTATTGACAGTTACTAGGAGAGAAATATGTAATGTAGCATGAACGTCGCTGAAAAGAGTAGTGAGTTTTAAACGCTGATAATAGAGAAAGCCTTCACGAAGATTTATAAATGATGTGTTTCTTTTGTGGATCAATTCATTTCTGTCCTCATCAAAGGAATACCGAGACTGAAGATGGCGTCTGTCTTTTTGGACCGTGAGAGAAAGAAATGAAACATACCTTGAAATAATTAAGCATCATGTACAGTGATCTGTTTGTAACGTTGCAATAAGTTCGACTATGGATTTTTCAGTCTTGATATCAAAGAGTCTCTTGATATATGAACCAAATCAACTGGCAGGCCTACCTTATATACAATCCATGGGAAGAGACATTTTTAGAAAATCAGCTTGCGTTCGAAAGTAAAGGAACCAATTTGAAGGCAAGCCACCATGGAATGCATGGGAAACCAGAAACAGCTATGATGTAACAACATCCTCTTCAGTTCTTTACCATCAATGTGGCGCACATCTTCCTCGTTTATTGTGCCTAGAAAAACGAAGTGAACTTCCCTTGTAACAGAAAGTAGGGTGAGTGAGTCTTCTTAACATGCAGTGGCGTAAACTGTTCCACGCCCTCCTTCGACTTGTTTTGTGTTCTTTGTTGTTTCAAAGAATGCGGTAAATGTTTAATTTTTTAATTTAATGCAAATATTTTGATATTCACAGGGGATTCCCTTTAATGTTACTCCTATCAAACTGGGCCGGATGACAAACTTCAAACAAGATTGCGACCTTGGCAGGTTTGTGGAAAAGTTATTGCTAAGCAGTACCTAAATTATATACTTCTATGATAAATGTCCTGTAATAAAGCTTCCTTAACAATTAATACGAGAAAGAGAAGACCGACAGAAAATGGTAAAAAAATTGCGGAAGGACTTGCTAAAACGGCATAATGACTCACAAAACAGCGGCACTGAATCCTTTCGTAATTTTTTGTAAATAAAAAGAGCCTGTTTGTTCTCCGTTCGCATTGTCAACTTAATTAAAGTTAATAGTTACGTATAGTATCTTAAACAGTCGCCGATACTCTCTTTTTGTACTCATATAAATTTAATCTGGTCCCCAGAAGATAAAACCGCTCTCTAGAGCCAGCCATGTTTCATCGCGTGGTTTGAGAGTAAAGCCTCAAGTTTCTCCACATTTACGAGACGTAATCAAACAGAAATTGCTCGATCGTCGTTTCTTTCTTCTTTAATTTCTTTTCTTTAATAAATATTTAATATGTTTGAGAGGTCAGGTATAAGAAGTAAGAACTATTGGTCTTTTGTTCTAACCTAGCGGCAGGTAGATCCATTCTTGCTGAAACTTTAACAGTTTCCGAGAATGCGGTAATAAGGTAAGACGGAAAAATTTAATTCACTTTCTGAGAAAAACACTGGGTGAACCCCCAAAGATCTGTCGGAAATCCTTTGTTAAACACTTACGTTACGAAAGTGAAGTAAACGGAAAAAGAGAGACCGGAAAAAGAACAGCAATATGATCAATCAAGAAAGAGAGTACACTTGGTTCTGGCATGGAGAAATGAAAAAGCACGAATGATTTGTTTTCATTAACATCTTTCTTATTTTCACACACATGAAAAAAAACAAGAACAAAAACGAGGAAAAACGTTTTCCTGAAGTTCTAGTCAGGTTCGTGGTCGAAAAGAAAACGTATTATGACTGCGTGGCTCACTCGCTCGTCCACTGAAATCGCGATCTACATCACACACGACTACATCTTGAGACAAACGAAAAACTTAGCTTTTATTGTTATTCACCACAATGAATAACCACAACCTTTTTTACGAAATTAGACTGATTTAGACTGTCACAACACATTTGCAGCTGGACGTTTTCTTCTTTTGTAAACTATCGATGAAGGATTTGGGCTAAGATATAATTTTTACCAAAGCAGATTCACAACACCTGTCTCCAAACTTGTACCATTACGAGTTACAAAAAGAGAAATTGAATTGAGCTCGTACGCACCCGTATGATATAGTATAAACTTTCTAATTGGATTCTGATAAGGGCGGAGGCGGGGGTGGGGGGGAGGGGGTATGGGGGTATGGGGTTGGGGGTAATTAGAGCACTTATTTATAGACGGGAAGCTATTCAGAAGGCAAAGTGCCATACTTTGTTAGTATACTATAAGTGCCACATGTAATGTCATTCCCTGAGTTACGTTTGGTTTTTGATTTACAGTGAATGTCAAATTTTACATGACTATTTTTAATTCTACCACAGCATTCAAGTGACTGTGTTAAGTTCAGAGACGAGTAAACTGAGAGAGAGGATGTAACATGCTCACGAGGGTTTACAGATTTTACCCACGAGTCTTGATATATTTCTGCAGAGATAATCTTCATTTTACCTCAGCTTGAAGAAAAGCTACTTAAACGCCCGACGCAAAATGTGACAAGTACACAGGACAAAAAAATGTTTTCTCTCATCCTGTTGGCTAATAGTTCAAGGTCATTCTCTAGAGATCAAATTTTTATGTCATTACTAAGTTAACAAGAATGCGGCATGGCTTGGATTTTGTATTAGCTCAGTACTTACGTAAGACATGGGGATTCCCGTTACTATCAATAGTCGCGTGGTCAAGACACTTTCGCTTAACCCAAACAGATTCGGTAACGGATAAGCCAACCTTTACACAGTCTTTGCGCGCCTCCTTAATCCTTCCGATCCCTTCTCAATTCAAACTCTCTTGTTGTGGTCGGGAAAGCTCCATTAAGGGTTTCTGGGCACGATCATTCTATGAACATTCATCCCGGCAAAAGATGAGATTGTGTTCTGGTCTATAGACGTCTCAATTATCAGTTATATTTGACTGAAAAGATTTGTGACATATCATGTGTTTGGTGGTATTTATGTTATTCATAATTGTCAAACTGATTTAACAGAGCTATGTTTTTATGTCGAAAACACCCGAGGAAAAGAATTAAAAACGTGCATGAGGAAATGAGGGAGACACTTTCCCGGAAGTCATTTTATCTCCTATCGTACGCTGATGCTTTCATTAAGAAAAACTCTCTTTTCCTTTCTCGAGTTTCACCGTTTCTTAAATTAAGACTATTAAAACCAATGAAATCAAAGAGACCAACTTTACATTCCTCCCTGAGCCTAAACATTTAGCTTCACTAGAAACAAGCGAGCTGTTTTCCTTTTACGGACTGATGTCATCGTAACGTCTCTTGCTTCAATTTATTTAGCCGTTTCTGCTCATATAAGTTTGTCAACCGACTGTGGATTAAATTTATGTTGATTCAGCATCACTTTGACATTCAGACATGTAAACTTGATTAGCGAAGGTAATAATGCTGATACAATGATAATAGTACGGAAATAATCAAAGTATTTACAACTTTACTTATTTATTTGTTTATTCAACTTTCCAAGGTGCAGATCATGTGTATATTGAAATAAGAAATAATGCGGAATTAATCAAGATATTTACAACGTAACTTATTTTTTTACATTTTTTTACTAAGCTTTCAAAAACAAGGCGTAAACACGGTTTACTTCTAAACATGTCGTATAATAACTACAATCAATAAGGGTTAAAACAATACTGTCTTATGTTATCTGCCCAAAACCCAAAATAGGTGTTCACTTTACTGAGCTTTCGCACGAACATTTGTTTTTGTTACGACATGTACTTTTCTAGCTGTCTCGGTTTCGATGTCGAAGATTTTGTGCGATAATTGTCTAAACCAACTTTCATTACGCGTTTTATGGAGCCGATGGGATTGGTCATTCTCAGAAAATTAAAACCCAACTGAATACAGAAATAGATAAACTAATCAGAAGGTACTGCAGAAAAACTTTGAGCTCAAGGTAAGGCCCTAATTTAGCGACGTCCTCTTTCTTATCCATATCATTAGACTGTCCATCTTCCCCTTTTCCTTAAATTCTTTCTCTACTTTCCGCCGCCAGTTGTTCTTGGGGCGGCTCCTCATGCGTTTCCCTTCAGGTGTCCAGTGATAAAGGCTCCTTGGCTGGTGACTTGTCTAATCCACCTACCAGCTTCTCCTCTTCAGGATGGTAGCCATTGTTTCAGTTCCGCACCGTTCAAAGAGATCTTTATTTGAAATGACATTGCGCAAGAAGATGCGTAGGATACGCCGAGGGCTCTTGGTGTGAAATTTGGAGAGTTTTTGATAGGTCCTTCTCCGTCAAGCGGCAACATTTTGAACTATACAGGAGAGTTGTCAGGATACGGCTGTGATAGAGGTTCAGCTTGATACGAGTACTGTAAGTGGAGGAGCGCCATACTTTATTCATCATATTGAGAAGGCTCTGGATGTCCAGGTCAGTTCTTCCATCTCAATGATGATACTGCCGACAATGGTAAATCTGTCTCAAGTTCTTCACTGTCAATCTGGATTGGGCGTGCGTTGATAACATTCAGCGCCATAGTTTCAGTCTTCTTGCTGCTGATGTTGAGGCCAACTTCTCTTGCCAAGGTGTTAAGGCATTGAGTCTTCTCTTGAATGTCCAGTTTTTTTTGTGATAGTAAGGCTAAATCATCAGCGTAATCCAAATCTTCCAAGTAGCAGAGGGGTGTCAATCTGATGCCCCTTAACTGATCTTAAGTGATGCGCCTTATGAACAAGATTGAAAAGCAATGTAAAGCCCTAATTTGGCCATGTCTTTTTTGCTATTCATATCACGAGACTGTCCCTTCGTCGTCCACGTCAACAACGATATGAACTTCCTTTCAACGAAGGTTACACTCGTAAACTACTGATTTTGTTAGCCAATGGCGTAAGGAGTCTGCTCGCTGAGTCTCAACGGGAGATTCCCAACAGCCTTGGTTGCATATCTTCTACCTGTCTGTTTTGCATTGTCGCTGCATCATGTTGCCACTGTGACGAACAGTCCATTTAATCCCTACGTGGGCAAACTGTTTTCCCTCTCAGTGCGTATGTAATTGAAAAGGGTAGTAACAACTCTGTTGGAGACTCAATGAATTACGTATGTTTAGAATGCTACGTTAGACCTCGGGAAATGTTTTACAGCGAAAAGCTAAATTATAGTCTTGAGGCGATTAGTACTAAATCTGGGGCCCCCAAACACATCACAGGTTACGTCCGAAAAATGTCACGCATGTACAACACCACAGTAACACCCTACAAATAGGGTGTTGTACGCATGTACAACACCACAGTAACACCCTACAAATAGGGTGTTGTACGCATGTACAACACCACAGTAACACCCTACAAATACTTTCCGCTTGGTTCACTCTATGAATAGAGGTCGTTTTACTTATTTTCTTGACCAATGCTCATTATTGCTCAAATTTTTATCAGATTACATAAACTTAAGAGATTCCCATACTTCTTGAGGTCCTTGCCTTTTCTGCCTGTTAAATATTATTGGTAGTCTCTATCGCAGCTGTTCTTCGGGATGTCACGCAACTCTCCCCCTAAACTAACCTTGTTGTGACATGCTATAAAACGGCTGCTAACAAGAGTAGTCATCTAAGCACTCAAAAACATTTTCATCCAGTATAACTATGTTCTCGCTGAAAAGGCAGGCAATCCATGAAATTTGATTCATTGTGAAGCACAATCATTTCGATGTGCATACTGCAGTAACAGTTAATATCAGGTCAAAGATAAGATGTAATAACTTTCATTTTTAATTTCCTTCATAAAACGCAAAGCTTATTTCTACAAATATCATGTATCAACTTATTAAATAAAAAGGAAAAATGAATTTAAAGTACAATAATGCAGAAACGAAATATTTATTTTATCAAGAAGTATTCTACAGTCTCTACTTATAAATAGCACGTAATAATTAAGGCTTTAAAAATTAGCTTATTTCCACAAATATTAATTAGCAAAAACTATTTGAAATTCAAGAAGGACAACGATGTTAACATTTCCGGGCAAAACATTTATAGTATACCAAATTTATTCGGAAGATCTCTTAAAATAGTTTTTTTAACACTCCGTAACTGTTGATTCTTGTTTAACTGGTAATTTAGTGTTAACAACTGGGTTGAAAACGTAAATTAGCCACCGTAAAGGGTAAAAAAGCTGAGCTTCAGCTCCGCTTAAATTAGCATGCATAAGAGATTTTGCATCAGAAAAACTTCAGTACTAGACTTAATTTTGAAACGATCACCATGGAAGAAGTAGGCGCGAAGTCACAGGTAAGAGTGCTCAGTCTTCTCATGAAATTGAAAAAACACAAAAAGTTATAAGATGCGGTCTCTGGTTTTCACTTAGTGAGATATTTCACTGTCCTTCTTTGACTGAACTTATGTGATTCACTCCACTCGCAAATTAGTGAGATTGACAATTAAATACGTCTTTTGGAGTAAAATGTCTTGAATGCAAAAGACATACCTCGAACTGTTTAAACATTTTTAGTGGTCTGTTTGTGACGTGGCACTGGATCCTTTGGTGACTTCGTTGGTTGCGATGTCGAAGAAGTTGATGAATACTTATCTAGTCTAACTACAAGTTCGCCTTTTATGGAGTCCATTGGAAAAGACATTTTTAGAACATTAGCGAACATGTAAGTACTTAAAAAGCTGTAATTTTGCGACGTCCCCTTTCATAACTATGGGATCATCATATTTATCACATAAACTGCAGTGTTATACAGGGATTTCCGGCCCTGAGAAAAGCTGAAACAACACACGTGAAAAAATACGATGTGTTTATATAGCCAATCATCTGACGAAGGGCTAACGCTCGAAACGTCAGCTTTTTTACCTTTTACGGTGGCTAATTTACGTTTTCAACCCAGTTGTTAACACTAAATTACCTGCTATACTCTCTCACCGACGCAGCACCACAGTTTCTTTAGAAACTTACCCCTTTATTCAGGTTGATGAATGAACGGCAAAGTTTTCACGATTCTCAATACAAGTTGTTTGTCGGAGCTTTCTCGAATTATGGCGGCACTAAAAATTCCGTATCGCTGACAGACAGCGAGGTTCAAACTTTCCTAGAAGGGGAAAAAAACCAATATACTAAAAGAAAAACCGAAAGTTACGTATTCAGAGGTTTTGGCGTTGGCATTTCTTTCGGCTGAGAATGAAATTCGACAACTGGAAGATTTGCCACTGACCGATTTTGGGCGTTTACCTGAAAGACTTCTTCTGTAGGTAAGGACAAAGTCAATAAATGAGAATTTGGTAAATTAAGAATTATCACTATTGTTGTTTTTGTAATCATGATTCAACGCATTTCGCAAGTCGGCTTTTCTTGTCAGTAAAGGGCTATTGTGTTAATACGATAAACAAAATAATAGATGATTGCTTGTAGATATGGAATTTCTCTTCTCATGTTCAACTCAACATCTCACTCGTTCGCTGCGCTCAATCGCGAGCTATCGAGTTGAACACTCGAAGAGAAATTCCATATCCACGCGCGCCCAGGTATTATTCTCTATATCTTCCTCGTTAATCTTTGCGACGAGTGAACTTCCTTCTTTTGCGAAGATTGAGATAAAAACTTTTTCCGTCGGAAAATGATGGCTCTTGTGCAACTGAAAAGATCTTAAGAGTACGGCAACTGTTCTTTTTTAGGGGCGAGTGAAGTTAATTGCATAAGCTTAGGGGATTCCCGTATAGTCACCCAGTCTTTGGAATACGTAATAACCGTCTCTACTGATAAAAGTCCATTCCAGTATCTCAATCTCAAATGCATTTCTTTAAAAACTTTCCTTTAGAGCAGTTGACTAATGTAATTACTGAAAACACAGAACAACAAGGATTCCAACAAAGAAGCTCTCGCTACTGTAACCCAACTGCATAGTACCTAAAAAAGTGCCACAAGAGATTACAGAAAAAATCGAATTTAAACTGCTTGTATAAATGCAAGAGGTACTCAAGATAGTTTAAAACTCTCTTGAGTATACCTCGCAAATATACAAGCAGTCAAAGTTCGATTTTTTCTGGGGGTTAGTGGCACTCCTATTTAAATTAGATTAATTTAAAAAACAGTCACATGCATAAACTGCTGTATTGACCATAAGGGTGCTTACTAGGCATCGAAGATCAGGGAATCCCCAGGTTATCAAGCAGATGTCTTTGGCTAAATTCCGGCATTGGAGTCGCTTTGTTGCATATTCTCCTGTAACCTTAAACTGCTAATGTTACTAAAGAGTTTTCGCAGTTGTTCACGGAGTTTCATTGCTCTCATTGATCGTAAAATGAACGTATTTACTTATTTTATTATCATGTTCATTTTCATTTTACTTCCATTAGCGTTGGGATTCTAACGTGCCCAACCATGTTAGTGTCAATGTAACCCATTGGATGTATACGATGAAAATTTTCAATCAGACAGTCTTCCGCTCTGAACTCGAAAGTGATCTGGGAAGATGATTATTGTATTTTCACGAAAAAAGATTTGCTGATCATGAGATGCCAGTACAATGTGATGTTTTCCTGTTGCAACATTTTTTCTGTCAGACTGTAGGTTTTTAGAGAACGGAAACTTTAAACGTGTTCAAGAATTCCATCATATCTCATCTCTAGGTTTGCTTTATTGGCCAGAGCTATTTGCTTTCCATGGTAATGCCTTTAAGAGGGTGTTGATACAAAAGGCCTATTTAGTTAGCAATCATCTTTCTGACGGTAAGTTTCTTGGTGTAATTCTTTCCCTGTAGGCACGTAACAACTTTTTTCCCAAAAACCTTACTGTGTTGTGATTTAATTCTTTGGCATCAGAATTGAGAAAATCTACCTTGTATCTTGTCAATATATGTAGTGACCTGCCTCAAGTTTTCATCATTTTAAAAATATACCATTAAGGATAGTTTTCATAAAGAGTTGTTCCGTGAAGATATCATTAGGTTTGAAGTGAAGAATTGCATGCAGAAGAAGTGTGCATTGCTTGAATTTGCTATTGAAGTCTAGGTTTGGTTATCATGAATAATTTAGTTTGACACATCAAGTTATGGTTAGTCGTCTCGATTCGTAATTAAACTCTTTCCCCTTACTTCCTCCATTTACATTAACTCAATCAAAATGACCCTTCTGAGATTTGATTCATTCTCTGGAACACTATAAGATTCAAATATCCGGACGCCGGTCAAGCGCCTTTAACAGTGATCAGGAACAAATTTTTTCCCCACAAGTTCAGCACTTTGTTACAAGTAAAGGTCGTGCATAGGAATCAAAGAACCGATTCCAACAGAAAGGTCGTTTCCCTGATCTTTTATCACAACCTTTTTTCATAATTGCTGCATGAAGAAAATGTAAGGAGACCATTCAGGAGAATCTATACGGTAATTATGGGGTTTAAAAGGTTGAAGGTGTTAAATAAAAGGCTGGTAGCATATGACTGAGCTTGGGGACAAAAACAATGGAATAAAGGCAAAATCTAAGCCATCAGTATGCTCAGACATTCTAAGAACACCGACTAACGACTGTCCTGCTGTGAACAAAACATGGACTGAAATTGAGAGATCCTCGCTGCTAAGAAACACTACTGAAACGAGTAGTTGTTAATAGGACCTGAAAAAAATTTTCAGGCTCGTACGGGATTTGAACCCATGACCTCTGCGATACCGGTGCAGCGCTCTACCAATTGAGCTAACAAGCCAACTGGGAGCTGGTTAATGAATTGGGTCCAAATAAACATCCAAGTGAATGAAGATTTTAGATATATGAAAATTCACATATTTGGTATATATTTGCTCAATTGGTAGAGCGCTGCACCGGTATCGCAGAGGTCATGGGTTCAAATCCCGTACGGGCCTGAAAATTTTTTTTCAGGTCCTATTAACAACTACTCGTTTCAGTAGTGTTTCTTAGCTGCGAGGATCTCTCAATTTCATCTTTCCACCGCAGTGCAAATATGTGAATTTTCATATATCTAAAATCTTAAAACATGGACTGTTTTTCCACTCGTTTTCAAAGGAGACCTGCGGATTAATCAACAGTGACTCTTATTGCTTCTCTAGGTGTTGTGGCCTGTAGGTTTTGAATAGGATAGTAGTCGGAAAATGGTTGGTCGCTTTTATTCAAATCTGTAGAATGGTCACGGAACACTTCTTTTGGTTCTATTATTAAAGTTCAAAAATTATCCTCGTGGCATGCGTGTCAGTTGAGAGAAAAGTGACGGAAGATAATTAGGAACTGTATGAGGAAATATTGAAAGGCGGAACAAAGTTTAACGTGCCGTACCCGAAACTGTGTTCACTTTGATTTAAAGTGCTGGCGTTACTTTTTGGAAAATTGTCTTGGTTTATCGATCTCATAATCTCTCACCTTATTATCTTGATCAATGAAATAAAGTATTCAGGACTCCCTTATTCATTCGTGCTTTAAATTTTTGTATTTGACGCGTGAAAAGCATGAAATTAAAGATGTTAATTACGGATAGATTTCTCACTGAAAGTTTGAAAGAAATAACTGCCTTTGCCTTTTCGCTTTCGGAATGTTTGTTTTTATAAGAGTTTGCTTTATATTATTCAGTTTACCCAGGCCTCTGAGTTTACAATTTAGTTGTGCTTTAGTTTTGCGTGGAAATTATAAACTGATTAATCGTCATTTACTCATATGTCATTGATAGGAATTGTTTTATTTAACTTTATTAAAAACATGTTACAAAAACTGGACACAACTAATTTCCATACATGCTGTAAAGTAACTAAATAGGTACAGTCAGTAATTGTTTAAAAATATATATTTTAAAAAAGGTAACATTTTAGTTTTTTAAAAGGATGCTTTCATCGGATAACATACATTGTAGGGACTCTCTTTTTCAGTTAAACGCCGCATAACATATTATTGACACAAACAATCTGTATCAAAAACTTTGCCACATTCTTTGAAATAGGTCTTTTGGGTGGCACAAATCGCTAAAGAACGTACACAAGCTATACTATATTTTCTACACTTGACTGTCACAACCATAAGACTGCCACAGGGTTCCGTGCTTGTGCTGATCAGACATCCTGGTACCTGGCGTGCTCCTCTGTCATACACATGCTTGGATAGTTGCAGGCTGCTGGTGTTCGCATTGTCAACATCGATTTGAGTTCCATTGTCGTGATGCTCTTCTGCGAGGACTTGTGGATAATAACTGATACCGGCTGGATATGCTGTGGCGGTGCTGATGCAAAGCACAAGGGTTGTTGCGAGCAACTGATGGAAAATATAGATGCTGATTAGGAGAATTGCTATATAATAATGCTGACTTAATTTAGAAAGAGACGATCACGAACTCTCGAAATGTTTCCTCTTTAAAACTTATAGCAAAATAAAACATAAAAAACGTATAAAAAATACAATATATCATCAAAATAAGGTTCGACTCTTCAACATCGTGATTAAGTGCAGTAATCCTTCGAATTATCTATGGTGTGAACAATCTACAAGATTTCAATTCAAATACTAATGAGTAACTAGGTCTTAGGCACTTCTAATCTAAATCTTAAGGATATCGTTGCGGGAGACGCGGTATAAAAGAGGACTGAGGCGTTAGGAATATTAAACCGCCAGAATACTTTTTTGAAGGCAAAAGCAGCGTGCGCTTATACATCTATTGACTGTTACTAGGAGAGAAATATGTAATGAACATCGTTGAAAAGAGTAGTGAGCTTTAAACACTGATAATGGAGAAAGCCTTCACGAAGATAAATAAATGATGTGTTTTTTTTTTGTGGACCAATCCATTTCTGTCCTCATCCTATTTCGGATGAACGAGGAAGACAGAGGAATACTGAGACTGAAGATAGCGTCTGTCTCTTTGGACTGTGAGAGAAAGCAATGAAACATACCTTGAAATGGTTAAGCATCATGTTCAGTGATCTGTTTGTAACGTTGCAATAAGTTCTACTATGGATTTTCAGTCTTGATATCGAAGAGTCTCTTGAAATATGTACCAAATCAACTGCAGGCCTACCTTATATGCAATCGATGTGAAGAGACATTTTTAGAAAATCGGCTTGCGCTCGAAAATAGAGTAACCAATTTAAATGCAAGCTACCATGAAATGCATGGGCAACTACAAACAGCTATGATGTAACAACATCCTCTTCAGTTCTTTGCCATCAATGTGGCGCACATCTTCCTCGTTTATTATGCCTAGAAAAACGAAGTGAACTTCCCTTGTGACGGAAAGTAGAGTAAGTGAGTCTTCTTAACATGTAATGGCGTAAACTGTTCTACGCCCTCCTTCGACTTGTTTTGTGTTCTTCGGTGTTTCAAAGAATGCGGTAATTGTTTTATTTTTCAATGTTATGTAAATGTTTTGATATGCACAGGGGATTCCTTTTAATGTTACTCCTATCAAACTGGGCTGGTTGACAAACTTCAAACCTGATTGCGACCTTGGCAGGTTTGGGGAAAAGTTACTGCTAAGTTTATTGTGTAAAAAGGAACACTTACCTAAATTATACAGCACCATTATAAATATCCTGTAATAAAGCTTCCTTAACAATGAGTACGAGAAAAAGAAGACCGGCAGAAAATGATAAAAAAATCGCGGAAGGACTTGCTAAAACGGCATTATGACACACAAAACAGCGGCACTGAATCCTTGCGTAATTTTTGCACATGAAAAGAGCCTGTTTGATCTCTGTTCGCATTGTCAACTTAATTCAAGTTAATTGTTAGGTATAGTATCTTAAACAGTCTGTAATAGTAGTCTCTAATACTCTGTTTCTTTATTCATATAAATTTAATCTGGTCCCCAGAAGATAAAACTGTTCAGGCATGTTATATCGCGTGGTTTGAGAGTATATCCTCAAGTTTCTCCGCGTTTACGAGACGTAATCAGACAAAAACTGCTCGATCGTCGTTTCTTTCTTCTTTAATTTCTTTTCTTTAATAAATATTTGATATGTTTGAGAGGTCAATTATAAGAAGTAAGAACTATTTGTCTTTTTCTAACCTAGCGGCAGGTAGATCCATTCTTGCTGAAACTTTAATAGCTTCCGAGAATGCGGTAATAAGGTAAGACGGAAAAATTTAATTCACTTTCTGAGAACAACATTGAGTGAACCTCCAAAGATCTGTCGGAAATCCTTTGTTTGACACCCACGTCATAGAAGTGAAGTAAACGGCAGTTATTTCATAACTTAAACTCAATGTGATGTAATGTTGTGCAACATGGTTACATTTTCGAACTGTTTTAACACTGACTTTATTCTTCTGAACACGGTGTAATAATTCGGTATCAAAGCTGGCACGGTCGTAAAAACAAGAGACCGGAAAAAGAACAGCAAAGTGATCAATCGAGGGAGATAATAGAAACGATTCTGGCATGAAGAAATGAAAAAGCACGAATGATTTGTTTTCAGCAACATCTTTCTTATTCTCACACACGAAGAAAAAAAAAACAAGTAGAAAAACGAAAAAAAAAACCGTTTTCCTGAAGTTCTAGTGACGTTCGCGGTCGAAAAGAAAACGTATTATGAGTGCTCGGCTTACTCGCTCATCCATCGGCTGTCGCATTAAGAAGTCGACTGAAATAAGAACTTGCCTTGTAAGAAATCTTAATCAACATCTCATTGCCATCTTAAAATCTGTCGTCCAACGCAATTAAGACTAGACGTTTTCCTCCTTTGTAAACTTTCGATGAATGATTTGGGCCAAGAAATAATTTATACCAAAGCAGATTCACGACACCCAGGCACGACACTTGTCTCCAAACTTGTACCATTACGCGCTACGAAAAGAGAAATTGAATTGAGCTCGTATGCATACGTATGCATCCATATGATATAGTGTAAACTTTCTATTCGGAGGCGGGGAGGAGGGGTATGGGGGTGGGGGTAATTAGAACACTTGTTTATAGATGGGAAGCCATTCAGAAGGCACAGTGTCATACTTTGGTAGTATACTATAGGTGGCACAAGTAATTTCACTCTCAAAGTTACGTTTGGTTTTTAATTTATAGTGGATGTCAAATTTACATGACTATTTTTAATTCTACCACAGCATTCAAGTGGAAATGAGGGAAACACTTTCCCGGAAGTCTTTTTATTTTCTGTCGTACGCCAAACGTGTCTGGTTCCTTCTTGCTTTTCTCCTGACGCTTTCATTTAGTAAAACTTTCTTGTCCTTCCTCGAGTTACATCGTTTCTAAAATTGAAACTACTAAAGCCGATGAAATCAAAGAAACCAACTTTAAATTTCTCCCTGAGCATAAAGATTGCGCTTCACTAGAAACAAGTGAGCTATTTTCCTTTTACGGACATAGGCTATTATAACTTCTCTTGCTTTAATTTTTTTAGCCGTTTCTTACCTCTGTAAGTTTGTCAACCGATTGTGGATTAACTTTATGTTGATTCAGCATCACTTTGATATTCAGACAGGTAAACTTGATCAGCGAAGGTACATATCATAATGCGTATATTACAATGATAATAGTATGGAAATAATCAAGTATTTACAACTTTACCTATTTATTTATTCACCTTTCATATGTATATTGAAAGAAGAAATAATACAGAATTAATCAAGATATTTACAGCATTACTTATTTATTTACCTTTTTGAATAAGCTGTCAAAATCAAGGCGTAAACACGGTTTCCTTCTAAACATTCATATAGTAACTACAAATCCATAAGGGTTAAAACAATACTGTTTAATGTTTTCAGCCCAAAATCAAAAAAGGTGTTCACTTTACTGAGATTTTGCCTGAACACTTGTTTTTGTGACGACCTATAACAGTAGGTAACGTTCTTTTCTAGCTGTCTCACTTTCGATGTCGAAGATTTCTGTGCGATATTTGTCTAAACCAACTTTCATTTCGCGTTTGAAGGAACCAATAGAATTGGTCATTCACAGAAAACCAACTTTAATACAGAAATAGAGTAACTAATCCAAAGGTATCGTAGAAAAACTTTCAGCTCAACGTAAGGCCCTAATTTTGCGACGTCCTCTTTCTTAGCCATATCATGAGACTGTCCTTTCGTCTTCCACGTCAACAACGAAATAAACTTCCTTTTAACGAACTCAACGCACTCATGTGCTTTACGCCTAAGTGACATGCATGCATTCTAAAAAAATATAATTTAAGAAAGCTTTGGAGAAACCCGTTAACGTAATCCATGAGGTAAGAAATAGAAGCGGAAAAAAAAAGCACTCACTCGACAATAAAGCAGTAGGAAAGGATATCGTGGCAACGGCGTGAGGAGGATTTGTTGATTTAAGGTCAAGCTGTTAATAGGCTCCCAAACACATCACAGGTTAACTCCGTAATCTGTCACGCATGTACAACACCATATTTACACCCTGCAACTACTTTCCGCTTGGTTCACTCCGGCTATATTAGTAGATAAGCAAGCTTATTTACCTAACTTTAATTCCTTGATGAAGTTTGACAATACGCGTGGGAGATGAAAACAAGATTTTACTTTTTCAGTGCGTACAGAGCTGCTCATTAGTTCATAATTTTTTTTTTGTGGAAAAACCCCGTAAACGTCATCCATGAGGTACGAATTAAAAGCGTAAAAAAAGCACGCATTCGACAAGAAGGCAGCAGGAAAGGTTATCGTGGCAATGTCGTGAAGAAGATTTGTTGATTTAAGGTCAAGCTGTCAATACCATGTTTCCGCTTGGTATGCCTTGCAAATATCAGACACCTTTTTCTTTGTAGTTTACTTATGGCTTCAGAGAATTCAGAGCCATCCGATTCTTTACTGAATTTTTATAGTAGCATGAAAGTTACAGCTCTATGGACCATCAAATAAAAACCAAATGTTCCATGTTTTCCCGCGAGCGTTATGAACTTCCTGTCTCACGTTAAACGTCTCAAATGGTAATCATTTAAGTTGGCTTACAATGCTGAATCATTCGTCTTAGACTAGAATGTTTGTTTTACTTATTTGCTCGACCAGTGCTCATTATTGCTCAAATTTTTATCAGATTACGTAAACTTAAGAGATTCCCATACTTTTTGAGGTCCTTGCTTTTTCTGCTTGTCACATATTATTGGTAGTCTCTTTCGCAGCTGTTCTTCGGGATGTCACGCAACTCTACCCCTAAACTAACTTTGTTGTGACATCCTGTAAAACGGCTGCGAACAAGAGTAGTGATCTCAAAAACCCAAAAACATTTTCATCCCGCATAACTGTGTTCTCTCTGATATTTGGATTTATTGTGAAGCACAATCATTTCGATGTGCATACTGCAATAACAGTTAATATCAGATCAAGGATAATATGTAATAACTTTTTTATTTTCTTCATAAAGGCAAAGCTTATTTCTACAAATATCATGTATCAACTTTATTGAATAAATAGAAAAAATTAATTTGAAGTGCAATATTACAGAAACGATATATTCATTTCATTAAGAAGTGTTTCATAGTCTTTACTTACAAATAGTACGTACAGTGTAATAATTAAGGCTTTAGAAATTAGGTTATTTATTATTAATTAGCAATAACTATTTGAAATTCAGGTAGGACAACGATGTTAACATTTCCGGGCAAAACATTTATAGTATATCAAATTTATTCGGAAGATCTCTTAAAATAGTTTTTTAACACTCCGTAACTGTTCCTTATTGTTTAACAGGTAATTTAGTGTTAACAACTGGGTTGAAAACGTAAATTAGACACCGTAAAGGGTAAAAATGCAGCTTTTTTACCCTTTACAGTGGCTAATTTACGTTTTCAACCCAGTTGTTAACACTTAGTTACCTGCTATACTCTCCCACCGACGCAGCACCACAGTTTCTTTAGAAACTCACCCCTTCATTCTTGTTTAAGATTTGCATAAACAGGCTGTAAGAAATGCTTTACCGCACTCTTGATAGTAGGTTTTTTGAGGTATACAAGTTGGTTAAATGACTCCTCTTTCAACACAAGTCACACTTTGTTTTCTACACTTGACTGTCACAACCATAAAACTGCCACAGGGTTTCACTTCTATGCCCATCTGAAATCCTAATACTTGGCGTTCTTTTCTATCATGCTCATGCTTGATTGATAGCTGTAGACTGCTGCTGTTTTCTCTCTCATGTTTGACGTCAGCCGGATGTACAGCATGGATTGGGTCATCATCATGCCGATGTTCTTTTGAGAGGACTTGTTGGTAATAATTTGTGGTATCAGGGTATGCCATGGTGGTACTGATATAAACCACCAGGATTGGAGCTAGGAACTGATTGAAAATAAAGATGGTGATGAGGAGAACTAGGTGCTGTATGATAATGCTCCATGGCGCGCCACTTGTTGATTCACTTTTATATTTACTGCACTTAAAATCCGGTTTTGTAAGAAAAAAATTTCTCTAGAAATCCAGAATGCTCAATTGCTCACATATGTGTTTCAGTTAAGCTCATATAGTCGTCAATCAATGGTTTTCGTCACTTAACAGCACTGCATCTTTTTTAATCTTGTTGGTGCTCGCTTACCGTTAGACGTATCACCTTAAATATGTCCAATTTCTGACCGTGAAATGGTCGTCGTCTCTAAAATCGTAGACAATTGATAGTCTAGGAGAGAGTTTTTTAAAGAGTACTTGACTGAGAAACAAAACGAGTAATCAAAAAGTTCCCGCTTACAGGAAACGGTTGTTTAAGAGAGTGGTCGTTACAAGAAAACCGTTATTTAACAAAACGAAAATTGTTTGTTTTCTGTTTTCTCTTTGCTCCGCTTAAATTAGCATGCATAAGAGATTTTGCATCAGAAAAACTTCCCCTTTCATAACTATGGGATCATCATATTTATCACATAAACTGCGGTGTTATACAGGGATTTCCGGCCCTGAGAAAAGCTGAAACAACAAACGTACAAAAATACGATGTGTTTATATAGCCACGCCTTTGGGGCCACTCGGTCACGTTGATGAATAGCAGGTAATTTAGTGTTAACAACTAGGTTGAAAACGTAAATTAGCCACCGTAAAAGGTAAAAAAGCTGACGTTTCGAGCGTTAGCCCTTCGTTAGAGCGATTAGAGGAATTGTAGGTTGTGTGTGGATTTATATGTAGAAAGTGGAGCTACGCCATTGGTGGGAATATGGTAACGAGAAAACAGGAATAAATTAGTTGAATGAAAAGCGCTCGTTGATTCCGTGGGGATTAAGGGTGCCGATTTAGAATATAAATTTTTGTTCTAGTGTTTTACGGCTTTCCGAACTGCCTAGATGTAAGGAAAGGCCGCAAACTGCCATATGATGTTTAGAATGATAAGGAAGATTAAAGTGTCTAGCGACTGGTTTGGATGCGTCCTTGTCATTTCTTTCCACATCGCGAAGGTGTTCTCGGAATCGGTCACCCAGTCGTCTGTTTCGCCGACGTATAACTTATTGCAATAAGTGCAAGTTATGCAGTAAATAATAATTGGCGGAGGTACACGTAAAGTGATCAATGATCTTAATGGATCTTTAGGGTCCCGATATTTTCTCTATGTTATGAATGAAAGGACAAGTTTTGCATCGTGAGCGAGCGCATTTAAAAGTTCCAGATTGGTCATTGGTTTGAAATGAACTCCTGACTAAAAAGTTGCCTATGTTTTTGTCACGTTTGAATGAAATAAGTGGGGGTTGCGAAAAGATAGTACCAGTCTCTGAATCGTTTTGGAGTAATTTAAAATTTTTAAGAATGACAGACTTAACTGCGTGGTTGTGAGGGTGAAATGTAAGAGTAAATGGAATGCGGTCAGTGTTCTCCTTCTCGGCCGTTTGTAGTGCTGCCTGTCGATCGATTTGTTGGGCACGATGGTAGCCCGCTTGAACGACAGAAACAGGATAGCCGCGTTTATCGAAAAACTGGCACATTGCCTTCTGATTTTTCGGAAAAATCAGAGTCGTCACTACATAAACGACGAAGTCTGAGAAACTGTGAAAAAGGTATGGAGTTCTTGACGTGTGATGGATGTGAGGATGAATACAACAAGTAACTATGTGAATCTGTAGGTTTGTAGTAAACACTAGTACAAAAGCCGTTGCCTTCAATTGAAATTTTGATGTCTAGAAAAGCCAAAGAAGTGTCGGAAATTTCCCAGGTATCTTTAAGAGCCGGATGAAAGGAATTGACGGCGGTTATAAATTGAGTGAGCTCCTCTTTGGTAGAGGAGGTAGTGCCGATGCAATCGTCAATGTAGCGGCCGTAGAGTTGAGGTTTTGGGCCGTGGTATTGGCTAAAAAATTGATGTTCGATAAAACCTACTAAAAGATTGGCGTAGCTGGGTCCCATTTTAGTACCCATGGCCACGCCATTAGTTTGTTTGTAGTAGTTACTACCGAATGAAAAGCAATTGAGTGTGAGTACTAGTTCGGCCAGTTTTCACGATTCTCAATTCAAGTTGATTCTCGAATTATGGCGGCACTAAAAATTCCGTATCGCTGACAGACAGCGAGGTTCAAACTTTCCTAGAAGGGGAAAAAAACCAATATACTAAAAGAAAAACCGAAAGTTACGTATTCAGAGGCTTTGGTGTTGGCATTTCTTTCGGCTGAGAATGAAATTCGACAACTGGAAGATTTGCCACTGACCGATTTTGGCCGTTTACCTGAAAGACTTCTTCTGTAGGTAAGGACAAAGTCAATAAATGAGAATTTGGTAAATTAAGAATTACGACTATTGTTGTTTTTGTAATCATGATTCAACGCATTTCGCAAGTCGGCTTTTCTTGTCAATAAAGGGCTATTGTGTTGATACGATAAACAAAATAATAGATGGTTGCTTGTAGATATGGAATTTCTCTTCTCATGTTCAACTCAACATCTCACTCGTTCGCTGCGCTCAATCGCGAGCTATCGAGTTGAACACTCGAAGAGAAATTCCATATCCACGCACGCCCAGGTATTATTCTCTATATCTTCCTCGTTAATCTTTGCGACGAGTGAACTTCCTTCTTTTGCGAAGGTTGAGATAAAAACTTTTTCCGTCGGAAAATGATGGCTCTTGTGCAACTGAAAAGATCTTAAGAATACGGCAACTGTTCTTTTTTAGGGGCGAGTGAAGTTAATTGCATAAGCTTAGGGGATTCCCATGTTGTCACCCAGTCTTTGGAATACGTAATAACCGTCTCTACTGATAAAAGTCCATTCCAGTATCTCAATCTCAAATGCATTTCTTTAAAAACTTTCCTTTAGAGCAGTTGACTAATGTAATTACTGAAAACACAGAACAACAAGGATTCCAACAAAGAAGCTCTCGCTACTGTAACCCAACTACATAGTACCTTCAAAGTGCCACAAGAGATTACAGAAAAAAATCGAATTTAAACTGCTTGTATAAATGCAAGAGGTACTCAAGATAGTTTAAAACTCTCTTGAGTATACCTCGCAAATATACAAGCAGTCAAAGTTCGATTTTTTCTGGGGGTTAGTGGCACTCCTATTTAAATTAGATTAATTTAAAAAACAGTCACATGCATAAACTGCTGTATTGACCATAAGGGTGCTTACTAGGCATCGAAGATGAGGGAATCCCCAGGTTATCAAACAGATGTCTTTGGCTAAATTCCGGCGTTGGAGTCGCTTTGTTGCATATTCTCCTGTAACCTTAAACTGCTAATGTTACGAAAGAGTTTTCGCAGTTGTTCACGGAGTTTCATTGCTCTCATTGATCGTAAAATGAACGTATTTACTTATTTTATTATCATGTTAATTTTCATTTTACTTCCATTAGCGTTGGGATTCTAACTTGCCCAACCATGAGAGTGTCAATGTAACCCATTGGATGTATACGATGGAAATTTTCAATCAGACAGTCTTCTGCTCTGAACTCGAAAGTGGTCTGGGAAGATGATTGTTGTATTTTCACGAAAAAAGATTTGCTGATCATGAGATGCCAGTACAATGTGATGTTTTCCTGTTGCAACATTTTTCTGTCAGACTCTAGGTTTTTAGAGAACGGAAACTCTAAACGTGTTCAAGAATTTCATCATATCTCATCTCTAGGTTTGCTTTATTGGCCAGAGCTATTTGCTTTCCGTGGTAATGCCTTTAAGAGGGTGTTGATACAAAAGGCCTATTTAGTTAGCAATCATCTTTCTGACGGTAAGTTTCTTGGTGTAATTCTTTCCCTGTAGGCACGTAACAACTTTTTTCCCAAAAACCTTATTGTGTTGTGATTTAATTCTTTGGCATCAGAATTGAGAAAATCTACCTTGTATCTTGTCAATATATGTAGTGACCTGCCTCAAGTTTTCATCATTTTAAAAATATACCATTAAGGATAGTTTTCATAAAGAGTTGTTCCGTGAAGATATCATTAGGTTTGAAGTGAAGAATTGCATGCAGAAGAAGTGTGCATTGCTTGAATTTGCTATTGAAGTCTAGGTTTGGTTATCATGAATAATTTAGTTTGACACATCAAGTTATGGTTAGTCGTCTCGATTCGTAATTAAACTCTTATCAAAATGACCCTTCTGAGATTTGATTCATTCTCTGGAACACTATAAGATTCAAATATCCGGACGCCGGTCAAGCGCCTTTAATAGTGATCAGGAACAAATTTTTCCCCACAAGTTCAGCACTTTGTTACAAGTAAAGGTCGTGCATAGGAATCAAAGAACCGATTCCAACAGAAAGGTCGTTTCCCTGATCTTTTATCACAACCTTTTTCATAATTGCTGCATGAAGAAAATGTAAAAAGACCATTCAGGAGAATCTATACGGTAATTATGGGGGTTAAAAGGTTGAAGGTGTTAAATAAAAGGCTGGTAGCATATGACTGAGCTTGGGGACAAAAACAATGGAATAAAGGCAAAATCTAAGCCATCAGTATCCTCAGACATTCTAAGAACACCGACTAACGACTGTCCTGCTGTGAACAAAACATGGACTGTTTTTCCACTCGTTTTCAAAGGAGACCTGCGGATTAATCAACAGTCACTCTTATTGCTTATCTAGGTGTTGTGGCCTGTAGGTTTTGAATAGGATAGTAGTCGGAAAATGGTTGGTCGCTTTTATTCAAATCTGTAGAATGGTCACGGAACACTTCTTTTGGTTCTATTATTAAAGTTCAAAAACTATCCTCGTGGCATGCGTGTCAGTTGAGAGAAAAGTGACGGAAGATAATTAGGAACTGTATGAGGAAATATTGAAAGGCGGAACAAAGTTTAACGTGCCGTACCCGAAACTGTGTTCACTTTGATTTAAAGTGCTGGCGTTACTTTTTGGAAAATTGTCTTGGTTTATCGATCTCATAATCTCTCACCTTATTATCTTGATCAATGAAATAAAGTATTCAGGACTCCTTTCTTCATTCGTGCTTTAAATGTTTGTATTTGACGCGTGAAAAGCATGAAATTAAAGATGTTAATTACGGATAGATTTCTCACTGAAAGTTTGAAAGAAATAACTGCCTTTGCCTTTTCGCTTTCGGAATGTTTGTTTTTATAAGAGTTTCCTTTATGTTATTCAGTTTACCCAGGCCTCTGAGTTTACAATTTAGTTATGCTTTAGTTTTGCGTGGAAATTATAAACTGATTAATCGTCATTTACTCATATGTCATTGATAGGAATTGTTTTATTTAACTTTATTAAAAACATGTTACAAAAACTGGACACAACTAATTTCCATACATGCTGTAAAGTAACTAAATAGGTACAGTCAGTAATTGTTTAAAAATATATATTTTAAAAAAGGTAACATTTTAGTTTTTTAAAAGGATGCTTTCATCGGATAACATACATTGTAGGGACTCTCTTTTTCAGTTAAACGCCGCATAACATATTATTGACACAAACAATCTGTATCAAAAACTTTGCCACATTCTTTGAAATAGGTCCTTTGGGTGGCACAAATCGCTAAAGAACGTACACAAGCTATACTATATTTTCTACACTTGACTGTCACAACCATAAGACTGCCACAGGGTTCCGTGCTTGTGCTGATCAGACATCCTGGTACCTGGCGTGCTCCTCTGTCATGCACATGCTTGGATAGTTGCAGGCTGCTGGTGTTCGCATTGTCAACATCGATTTGAGTTCCATTGTCGTGATGCTCTTCTGCGAGGACTTGTGGATAATAATTGATACCGGCTGGATATGCTGTGGCGGTGCTGATGCAAAGCACAAGGGTTGTTGCGAGCAACTGATGGAAAATATAGGTGCTGATTAGGAGAATTGCTATATAATAATGCTGACTTAATTTAGAAAGAGACGATCACGAACTCTCGAAATGTTTCCTCTTTAAAACTTATAGCAAAATAAAACATGAAAAACGTATAAAAAATACAATATATCATCAAAATAAGGTTCGACTCTTCAACATCGTGATTAAGTGCAGTAATCCTTCGAATTATCTATGGTGTGAACAATCTACAAGATTTCAATTCAAATACTAATGAGTAACTAGGTCTTAGGCACTTCTAATCTAAATCTTAAGGATATCGCTGCGGGAGACGCGGTATAAAAGAGGACTGAGGCGTTAGGAATATTAAACCGCCAGAATACTTTTTTGAAGGCAAAAGCAGCGTGCGCTTATACATCTATTGACTGTTACTAGGAGAGAAATATGTAATGAACATCGTTGAAAAGAGTAGTGAGCTTTAAACACTGATAATGGAGAAAGCCTTCACGAAGATAAATAAATGATGTGTTTTTTTTTGTGGACCAATCCATTTCTGTCCTCATCCTATTTCGGATGAACGAGGAAGACAGAGGAATACTGAGACTGAAGATAGCGTCTGTCTCTTTGGACTGTGAGAGAAAGCAATGAAACATACCTTGAAATGGTTAAGCATCATGTTCAGTGATCTGTTTGTAACGTTGCAATAAGTTCTACTATGGATTTTCAGTCTTGATATCGAAGAGTCTCTTGAAATATGTACCAAATCAACTGCAGGCCTACCTTATATACAATCGATGGGAAGAGACATTTTTAGAAAATCGGCTTGCGCTCGAAAATAGAGTAACCAATTTAAATGCAAGCTACCATGGAATGTATGGGCAACTTCAAACAGCTATGATGTAACAACATCCTCTTCAGTTCTTTACCATCAATGTGGCGCACATCCTCCTAGCTTATTGTGCTTAGAAAAACAAAGTGAACTTCCCTTGTAACAGAAAGTACGGTAAGTGAGTCTTCTTAACATGCAATGGCGTAAAATATTCCAAGCCCTCCTTCGACTTCTCTTGTGTCCCTGTGTGTTTCAAAGAATGAGGTAAATGTTTATTTTTTTCATGTTATGGAAATATTTTGATATGCACAGGAGATTCCCTTCAATGTCACTCCTATGAAACTGGGCCGGTTGCTAAACTTCAAACCTGATTACGACCTTGGCAGGTTTGCGGAAAAGTTACTACTGAGTTAATTGTGGAAAAAGAAACACTTACCTAAATTATACAGCACTATTATAAATATCCTGTCATAAAGCTTCCTTAACAATGAATACAGGAAAGAGCAGACCAGCAGAAAATGATCAGAAAATTATGGAAGAGCTTGCTAAAACGGCTTAATGACTTACAAAATAGCAGCACTGAATCCTTGCGTAATTTTTGCACATGAAAAGAGCCTGTTTGATCTCTGTTCGCATTCTCAACCTAACTCAAGTTAATTGTAATTACCTACAGTATCTTAAACAGTCGCCAATACTCTGTTTTTGTATTCATACAAATTGAACCTGGTCCCCAAAATATAAAACTGCTCTCTAGAGCCAGCCATGTTTAATCGCGTGGTTTGAGAGTAAAGACTAAAGTTTCTCCACATCTACAATATATTTCTCGAGCGTCGTTTCCTTCCTCTTTGATTTCTTTTCTTTAACAAATGTTTGATTTGTTTGACAGGTCAGTTGTGGGAAGTAATAACGTTGACCTGGTTGCAGGAAGATCCATTCTTGCTGAAACTTTAAATGTTTTCCGAGAATGCGGTAATAAGATAAGAAGCAAATATTTTAACGAACTTTCTGAGAAAAACACAGGGTAAACCGTCAAAGATCTGTCAGAAATCCTCTTTTAGACACCCGCATTTTACAGCGAAAAACTAAATTATAGGCTTGAGGCGATTAGTACATCACAAGTTAAGTCCGAAAACTGTCACGCATGTACAACACTTGGTTCACTTTACGAGTAGAGGTCGAAAATAGGAGGCATATTATTTATGATTAGAAGGTAAGCAAGCTTGTTTACCTAACTTGTAAAAAGTCCCTAATGAAGTTTCACAAACGCATGAGCGATGAAAACAATAAAAGCTAAGTTTTTCGTTTGTTTCACGATGTAGTCACGTGTGATTTAGATCGCGACGTTTCGACTGTATACTGCTAGTCTTCTTCAGGCGATGAGGTCGACTGGTCATGCGTGATCTTATAAAGCATGATGCTCTGCTGTGATTAGTTGTTTTTCAACAGCTCTGATTGGTGCATTTCGATCCTTGCTGTTCACTCAGTGATTTGCTCCCTCGGCGGTCCATTGTCGCACGGCTCTCCTGTTGCTGTGTTTCTTGATCGTGGGTATCCACGCTTCTGGAATTTCTATTCCACCATCCCTGTCGACGGTGACGACCCGGCTAAACAAGATGGCGTAGTTTACAGGATTCCATGTGAATGTGGCAAGGTGTACAATCGCTCTGACGAAGGGCTAACGCTCGAAACGTCAGCTTTTTTACCCTTTACGGTGGCTAATTTACGTTTTCAACCCAGTTGTTAACACTAAATTACCTGCTATACTCTCCCACCGACGCAGCACCACAGTTTCTTTAGAAACTTACCCCTTTATTCATTTGTACATCGGAGAGACTAGAAGACCACGGTAAGACAGAATTAAGGAGCACGATCGAGACATTCGACTCGCCCGTACCGAAACCTTCGCCATTTCAGAGCATGCCCACAACACCGGACATAAGCCACTCTGGAACCAAGTAAAATTTATTGATCGTGACCCTTATTACTAAACGCGCAGGGTCAAAGAGGCAATTCATAGAAGGCTTCACCCTAACAACATCAAATTTTATTGTTATTCACCACGATGAATAACCACAACCTTTTCTACGAGATGAAAACAAGCTTTTTTTTCAGTACGTACAGAGCTGCTCATTAGGACATAATTTTTTTTCTTTGAAAAAGTATAATATCAGAAAACTGTGGAAAACGCCGTTAACGTCATCCATGAGGTACTAATTAAAAGCGGGGAAAAAAAGCACGCATTCGACAGTAAAGCAGCAGGAAAGGTTATCGTGGCAATGTCGTGAGGAGGATTTGTTGATTTAAGGTCAAGCTGTTAATATCATGTTTCCGCTTGGTATGCCTTCCAAATATCAGACACCTTTTTCCCTATGGTTTACTTATGGCTTCAGAAAATTCAGAGCCATCTGATTCCTTACTGAATTTTTATAATAGCATGAAAGTTACAGCTCTATGGACCATCAAATAAAAACCAAATGTTCCATGTTTTCCCGCGAGCATTATGAACTTCCTGTTTCACGTTAAACGTCTCAAATGGTAATCATTTAAGTTGGCTTACAATGCTGAATCATTCGTCTTAGACTAGAATGTTTGTTTTACTTATTTGCTCGACCAGTGCTCATTATTGCTCAAATTTTTATCAGATTACGTAAACTTAAGAGATTCCCATACTTTTTGAGGTCTTTGCCTTTTTCTGCTTGTCACATATTATTGGTAGTCTCTTTCGCAGCTGTTCTTCGGGATGTCACGCAACTCTACCCCTAAACTAACTTTGTTGTGACATCCTGTAAAACGGCTGCGAACAAGAGTAGTTATCTAAAAAACCCAAAAACATTTTCATCCCACATAACTGTGTTCTCTCTGATATTTGGATTTATTGTGAAGCACAATCATTTCGATGTGCATACTGCAATAACAGTTAATATCAGATCAAGGATAAAATGTAATAACTTTTTTATTTTCTTCATAAAGGCAAAGCTTATTTCTACAAATATCATGTATCAACTTTATTGAATAAATAGAAAAAATTAATTGAAAGTACAATATTACAGAAACGATATATTCATTTCATTAAGAAGTGTTTCATAGTCTTTACTTACAAATAGTACGTACAGTGTAATAATTAAGGCTTTAGAAATTAGGTTATTTATTATTAATTAGCAATAACTATTTGAAATTCAAGTAGGACAACAAAGTTAACATTTCCGGGCAAAACATTTATAGTATATCAAATTTATTCGGAAGATCGATAATTTTAAAACACTGTGTAACTGTTCATTCTTGTTTAAGATTTGCATAAACAGGCTGTAAGAAATGCTTTACCGCATTCTTGATAGTAGGTTTTTTGAGGCATACAAGTTGGTGAAATGACTCCTCTTCCAATACAAGTCACACTTTGTTTTCTACACTTGACTGTCACAACCATAAGACTGCCACAGGGTTTCATTTCTGTGCTCATCTGACATCCTAATACTTGGCGTTCTTTTCTATCACGCTCATGCTTGATTGATAGCTGCAGACTGCTGTTGTTTGCACTGTCATGTTTGATGTCAGCCGGATTTACGGCATGGATTTGGTTATCATCATTCAAATTTTCTTCTGAGAGGACTTTTTGGTAAGAATCTGTGCTAGCAGGGTATGCCACTGTGGTACTGATGTAAACCACCAGGATTGGAGCAAGGAACTGATAGAAAAATAAAGATGGAGATGAGGAGAACTGCTGTATGATAATTCTCTAAGGTACGCCACTTGTTTATTCATTTTTATTTTACTGGACTCAAAATCAGGTTTTCTAAGAAAAAAATTTCCCTTGAAATCCAGAATGCTCAATTGCTCACATATGTGTTTCAATCAAGCTCGTGTTGTCGGTAGTCAGTGGTTTTCGCCAGTGAACAGCACTGCGCGTTTTTTAGTTTTGTTGGTGCTCGCTTACCGTTAGACATATCACTTTAGAATGTGTCCATTTTCTGACCGTGAAATGATCGTCGTCTCTAAAATCGTAGACTATCGATAGTCTAGGAGAGAATTTTTGAAAGAGTACTCGACTGAGAAACAAAACGAGTAATCGAAAAGTGCCCGGTTACAGGAAACGATTGCTGAAGAGAGTGGTCGTTACCAAATAACCGTTATTTAACAAAACGAACATTTTTCTCTCCTGTTTTCTAAATTTAGAAAACGCGCTTATTCTAGATAACCATGGAAGAAGTAGGCACGAAGTCGCAGGTAAAAGTGCTCAATCTTCTCATGAAAGCGAAAAACACAAAAAGTTTCACGATGCAGTTTCTGGTTTTCACTTAGTGTGATATTTCACTGTCCTCTTTGACTGAACTTATGTGGGTTACTCCATCCGCAATTTCGTGAGATTGACGAGTACATGCGTCTTGTGGAGTAAAAGATCTAGAATGCAAAAGACATACCTTAAACTGTTTAAACATTTTCAGTGGTCTGTTTGTAACGTGGCACTGGATCCTCTGATGACTTTGTTAGTTGCGATGTCGAAGAAGTTGATGAAATACTTATCAAGTCTAACTAAAAGTCAACCTTTTATAGAGTCCATTGGAAAAGACATTTTTAGAACATTAGCGAATATGTAAGCGCTTGGAAAGCTGTAATTTTGTAACGCCCCCTCTCCTAACTGTGGGATAATCATATATATCTTCCTCGTTTACCTTAGCGACGAATGAACTTCCTTTTTTGCGAAAGTTGGGATGAAAAATAATGTTTGTGTCGCAAATTGATGGCTCTTGTGTAACTGAAAATATATAAAGAATGCGGCAACTGTTCTTTTTTGAGAGCGAGTGAAGTTAATTGCATAAGGTGAGGGGATTCCCGCACAGTCACCCAGTATTTGGAAATACGTAATAACTGTCTCCACTGATAGAAGTCCATTCCAGTATCTCACTTTCACAAATGCATTTTTTCAAAATTTCCTTTAGAGTAGTTAAATGTAATTACTGACAACACAAAACAACAAGGAATCCAACAAGGAAGCTACATAGTAGCTTTAAAGTGACACAAGAGATTATAAACTCTCGTGAGTGCCACTAACCCCCAAACTTTTTTCTACAGAAGAAATTTCCTTGTCTTTTTGATCATTACAATGATAGAATTATCACAATCCAATTAAACCTCGCAATTCTACAAGCAGTTAAAGCTCAATTTTTCGGGGCTTAGCGACACTCTTAACTAAATTAATTATAAACAGTTACGGGCATAAACTACTGTATTGATCAAATAGGGTGCTTACTGGGCATCGAAAATCGGGAAATCCCCAGGTTATCAAGCACATATCTTTGGTTAAATTCCTATACGGCGGAGCCGTTATGCTGCATATTCTCTGATGCTACGAAAGAGTTTTCGCAGTTGCTCACGGAGTTTCATTGCTCTAATTGATCGTAAGATGAACGTATGTCCTTTTCTACTACCATGTTTCATTTTTATTTTACTTCCACTAGCGTTGGGATTCTAACGTGCCCAACCATGTTATGCAAATAATGGAAATTTTCAACCAGACAGTCTTCCGCTCTGAACACGAAAGTGGTCTGGGATGATGATTGTCGTATTTTCACAAGAAAAGATTTGCTGATCATGGGATTCCACAACAATGTGATGTTTTCCTGTAGCAACCTTTTTCTGTCAGACTCTAGGTTTTTAAAGAACGGAAACTCTAAACGTGTACAAAAATTCCATCATATTTCATTTTTAGATCTGTTTTATTGGCCAGAGCTATTTGCTTTCCGTGGTAATACCTTTAAAAGGGGGGGGGGGGGATACAAACCCCTTTTTATTTGCAATCATCTATCTGACGGTAAGTTTCTTGATGTAATTTTGTCCTTGTAGGCGCGTAACAACTTTTTGCCCAAAAACCTTATTTTCTTGTGATTTAATCCTTTGGTAAATCAGAGTTAAGAAAATCTGCCTTGTATCTTGTCAATATATAGTGACCTACCTCAAGTTTTCATCATTTTAAAAATAAACCATAAAGGGTTGTTTTCACAAAGAGTTCTTCCGTGAAGATATCATTAGGTTTGAAGTCAAGAATTGCATACAGAAGAAGTGTGCATTGCTTGAATTTGCTTCTGAAGTCGAGGTTTGGTCATCATGAAGAATTTAGTTTTACTTATCAAGTGATAGTTAGTCGTCTCGATTCGTAATTAAAATCCTGCTTCTTACTTCCTCTATTGCCATTAACTCAATAAAAATGATCATTCTAAGATTTGATTCATTCTTTGGGACACTTGAAAAGATTCAAACTTCTGGACGCCGGTCGAGTGCCTTTAACAGTGGTCAGGAACAAATTTCTCTCTACGATATCGCCACCTTGTCACAAGTAAAGGTCATGCATGAGAATTAAAGAACCGATGAAGAACTGATGTTTTATCATAATCTTTGTCATAATTATAGCTGCATGAAGAAACTGTAAGGAGACTATTCAGGAGAATCTATATGGTAATTATGGGGATTAATAAGTTGAAGGTGTTAACTAAAAGGCTGGTAGCATATGACTGAACGTGGAAACAAAAACAACGGAATAACGGTACAATCTAAACCATATGTGCTCGGCATTCTAAGAATACTGACTAACGACTGTCCTGCTGTGAATAAATATTCTCCATATGCATGGACTGTTTTTCCTCTGTAATTGGCCCAGCTGTTAGCAACTTAAAGCCACTCGTTTTTAAAGGAGACCTGCGGATTAATATAATCAACAGCCACTCTTAGAGTTATTACTTCTCTGGGCGTTGTGGCTTGGAGGTTTTGAATAGGATAATAGTCGCAAAAAGGTTGGTAGCTTTTATTCTAATCCGTAGAATGGTTACGGAATACGCGTTTCAGTTTTGTTATTTTAGCTCAAAAACAATCTTCGTGACATGCGTGTAATTGAGACAAAAGTGACAGAAGATAATCAGGAACTGTATGAGGAAATGTTGAAAGGCGGAACAAACGTAACGTACCGGAAACTGCTTCAGTTTGATTGAAAGTGCTTACGTTACTAGTTTGTGGATAATTGCCTTTTTTATCAATCTCTTCATTTCTCACGTTATTATCGTGATCTATGAGATAAAGTATTCAAGACTCCATTATTCATTCGTGGTATTTTGTATCTGACTCGTGAAAAGCATTAAATCAAAGATGTTAATTATGGGTAGATTTCTCGCTGAAAGTTTGAAAGAAATAACTGCCTTTGCCTTTTCACTTTCGGACAGTTTGCATTATGTTATTTTATTAGGAATAGTTTTATTTAACTTTATCAAAAACATGTCACCAAAACTGGACACACCTAATTTCCATACATGCTGTAAAATAACTAAAATAGTACAAACAGTAAAAGAGATATTTTAGAAAAGGTGAAATTTTTCGAAACGATGCTTACATCGGATAACATTCATTGTAGAGAATCTCTTTTTTAAACGCCGCGTAACATATCATTGATGTTTAGTATTTACATAGACAATCTGTATTAAAAGCTTTATCACATTCTCCAAAGTAGGTCTTTTGGATCGCACAAGCCGTTGAAATACGGCCTAAACAAGCTACACTATGTTTTCTACACTTGACTGTCACAACCATACGACTGCCACAGGGTTCCGTTCTTGTGCTGATCAGACATTCTGGTACCTGGCGTGCTCTTCTGTCATGCACATGCTTGGATGATGGCTGCAGGCTGCTGGTGTTCGCATTGTCAGAATGCGCTACATCGATTTGAGTTTCACTGTCGTGATGCTTTCTGGGAGAACTTGTGCGGGATAATAATTGATGCCGGCTGGATATGCTGTGGCGGTGCTGATGCAAAGCACCAGGATTGTGGCGAGCAACTGATGAAAAATAGAGATGCCGATTAGGAAAATTGCCATGTGATAATGCTAACTTAATTTACAAAGAGAAGACCGCAAACTCTCGAAATGTTTCCTCTTTAAAACTGATAGCAAAATAAAAAAATACAATAGATCATCAAAAGAAGGTTCGACTCTTCAACATCATGATCAAGTGCAGTTGTCCTTAGAATTATCTATGGTGTGAACAATCTAAAAGATTTTAATTCAAATACTAATGAATAACAGGAGGCCATTACCATTAATTGGCTTCTTCGAGTAAGTAGTTTTTAGGCACTTGTAATCTAAATCTTAAGGATATCGCTGCGGGGGAAGCGATGTAAAAGAGGACTGACGGCGTTAAGAATATGAAACCGCTAGAATATTTTTTTAAAGGAAAAAGTAGCGTGCACTTATCATCTATTGACTATTACTAGGAGACGGAAATATGTAATGTACCGTGAATATCTCTGAAAAGAGTAGTGAGTTTTAAACGCTGATAATAGGAAAAGCCTTTACGAAGATATATAAATGATGTAAGTATTTTTTTGTGGACCAATTTATTTCTGTCTTTATCCTATTTTGGAGGAACGAGGAAGACAGAAGAATACCTAAAGACTAAAGCTGGCGTCTGTCTCTTTGGACCGTGAGAGAAAGCAATGAAACATACCTTGAAAAGGTTAAGCATCATGTTCAGTGATCTGTTGCAATAAGTTCTTCGATGGGTTTTTCAGTCTTGAGATCGAGGAGTCTCTTGATATATGTATCAAATCAACTGCAGGTCCCCCTTATATACAATCCATGGGAAGAGACACTTTTAGAAAATAAGCTTGCGCTCGAAAATAGAGCAACCAATTTGAAGGCAAGCTACCATGGAATGTATGGGCAACTTCAAACAGCTACGATGTAACAACATCCTCTTCAGTTCTTTACCATCAATATGGCGCACATCCTCCTAGCTTATTGTGCTTAGAAAAACAAAGTGAACTTCCCTTGTAACAGAAAGTACGGTAAGTGAGTCTTCTTAACATGCAATGGCGTAAAATGTTCTACGCCCTCCTTCGACTTGTTTTGTGTTCTTTGGTGTTTCAATGCACGCGGTAAACGTTTAATTTTTTAATGTAATGCAAATATTTTGATATTCACAGGGGATTCCCTTCAATGTTACTCCTAATGCGGTTCTGGCATGGACTTAAACTTAAGCTACTTAAACGCCCGACGCAAAATGTGACAAGTATACAGGACAAAAATCCTGTTGGCTAGTGGTTCAAGGTCATTCTCTACAGACCAAATTTTTATGTCATTACTAAGTTAACAAGAATGCCGCATGGCTTGTATTTTGCATTAGCTCAGTACTTACGTAAGACATGAGGATTCCCGTTACTGTCACTAGTCGCGTGGTTAAGACACTTTCGCTTCGAGTGACTTAAACAGATTCGGTGACGGATGAGTCATGCAACCTTTACACACTCTTTGCGCGCTTCCTTTCTCCTTCCGATCCCTTCCCAATTCAAACTCTCTTGTTGTGGTCGAGAAAGCTTCATTAAGGGTTTCTGGGCACGATCATGCTATAGCACGTATTAATCAAAGCTTTAAGAATTAGTTTATTTCCACAAATATGAATTAGCAATAACTATTTGAAATTCAAGTAGGACAACGATGTTAACATTTCCGGGCAAAACATTTATAGTATATCAAATTTTTTGCAAGATCTCTTAAAATAGTTTTGTCACACTGTGTAACTGTAAATTCTTGTTTAAGATTTGCATAAAAAGGCGGTAAGAAATGCTTTACCGCATTTTTGATAGTAGGTTTTTTGAGGCATACAAGTTGGTGAAATGACTCCTCTTCCAATACAAGTCACACTTTGTTTTCTACACTTGACTGTCACAACCATAAGACTGCCACAGGGTTTCATTTCTGTGCTCATCTGACATCCTAATACTTGGCGTTCTTTTCTATCACGCTCATGCTTGATTGATAGCTGCAGACTGCTGTTGTTTGCACTGTCATGTTTGATGTCAGCCGGATTTACGGCATGGATTTGGTCATCATCATACAGATGTTCTTCTGAGAGGCTTGTCGGTAATAAATTGTGCTAGCAGGGTATGCCATGGTGGTACTGATGTAAACCACCGGGATTGGAGCAAGGAACTAATTGAAAAATAAAGATGGTGATGAGGAGAACTGCTGTATGATAATGCTCTATGGTGCACCACTTGTTTATTCATTTTTATTTTTACTGCACTCAAAATCAATGGTTTTCGTCACCGAACAACACTGCGCCTTTTTGGGTCTTGTTGGTGCACGCTTACCGCTAGACATATCACTTTAAAATGTGTCCAATTTCTGACCGTGAAATGGTGGACGTCTCTAAAATCGTAGACCACCGATAGCCTAGGAGAGAGTTACTTGACTGAAAAAAAAAACGAGTGATCAAAAAGTGCCCGCTTACAGGAAACGGTTGTTTAAGAGAGTGGTCGGCATCGAAGATCAGGGAATCCTTAGGTTATCAAGCAGATGTCTTTGGCTAAATTCCGACGTTGTAAATATCCTGTAATATAGTTTCCTTAACAATGAATACAAGAAAGAGAGGACCGGCAGAAAATGGTTGGAAATCTTTGCTCCGCTTAAATTAGCATGCATAAGAGATTTTGCATCAGAAAAACTTCAGTACTAGACTTAATTTTGAAACGATCACCATGGAAGAAGTAGGCGCGAGGTCACAGGTAAGAGTACTCAGTCTTGTCATGAAATTGAAAAAACACAAAAAGTTTTAAGATGCGGTCTCTGGTTTTCACTTAGTGTGATATTTCACTGTCCTTCTTTGACTGAACTTATGTGATTCACTCCACTCGCAAATTAGTGAGATTGACGATTAAATGCGTCTTTTGGAGTAAAAGATCTAGAATGCAAAAGACATACCTCGAACTGTTTAAATATTTTCAGTGGTCTGTTTGTGACGTGGCACTGGACCTCTGGTGACTTCGTTGGTTGCGATGTCGAAGAAGTTGATGAAATACTTATCTAGTCTAACTACATGTTCGCCTTTTATGGAGTCAAGTGGAAAAGACATTTTTAGAACATTAGCAAATATGTAAGTACTTAAAAAGCTGTAATTTTGCGACGTCCCCTTTCATAACTATGGGATCATCATATTTATCACATAAACTGCGGTGTTATACAGGGATTTCCAGCCCTGAGAAAAGCTGAAACAACAAACGTACAAAAATACGATGTGTTTATATAGCCACGCCTTTGGGGCCACTCGGTCAGGTTGATGAAAAGCAGGTAATTCAATGTTTACAACTGGGTTGAAAAAGTAAATTAGCCACCGTAAAAGGTGAAAAAGCTGACGTTTCGAGCGTTAGCCCTTCGTCAGAGCGATTAGAGGAATTGTAGGTTGTGTGTGGATTTATATGTAGAAAGTGGAGCTACGCCATTGGTGGGAATATGGTGACCAGAAAACAGGAATAAATTAGTTGAATGAAAAGCGCTCGTTGATTCCGTGGGGATTAAGGGTGCCGATTTGGAATATAAATTTTTGTTCTAGTGTTTTACGGCTTTCCGAACTGCCTAGATGTAAGGAAAGGCCGCAAACTGCCATATGATGTTTAGAATGATAAGGAAGATTAAAGTGTCTAGCGACTGGTTTGGATGCGTCCTTGTCGTTTCTTTCCACATCGCGAAGGTGTTCTTGGAATCGGTCACCCAGTCGTCTTCCTGTTTCGCCGATGTATAACTTATTGCAATAAGTGCAAGTTATGCAGTAAATAACATTGGCGGAGGTACACGTAAAGTGATCAATGATCTTAATGGATCTTTTGGGTCCCGATATTTCTCTACGTTATGAATGAAAGGACAAGTTTTGCATCGTGAGCGAGCGCATTTAAAAGTTCCAGATTGGTCATTGGTTTGAAATGAACTCCTGACTAAAAAGTTGCCTATGTTTTTGTCACGTTTGAATGAAATAAGTGGGGGTTGCGAAAAGATAGTGCCAGTCTCTGAATCGTTTTGGAGTAATTTAAAATTTTTGAGAATGATAGACTTAACTGCGTGGTTGTGAGGGTGAAATGTAAGAGTAAATGGAATGCGGTCAGTGTTCTCCTTCTCGGCCGTTTGTAGTGCTGCCTGTCGATCGATTTGTTGGGCACGGTGGTAGCCCGCTTGAACGACAGAAACAGGATAGCTGCGTTTATCGAAAAACTGGCACATTGCCTCTGATTTTTTGGAAAAATCAGAGTCGTCACTACATAAACGACGAAGTCTGAGAAACTGTGAAAAAGGTGTGGAGTTCTTGACGTGTGATGGATGTGAGGATGAATACAACAAGTAACTATGTGAATCTGTAGGTTTGTAGTAAACACTAGTACAAAAGCCGTTGCCTTCAATTGAAATTTTGATGTCTAGAAAAGCCAAAGAAGTGTCGGAAATTTCCCAGGTATCTTTAAGAGCCGGATGAAAGGAATTGACGGCGGTTATAAATTGAGTGAGCTCCTCTTTGGTAGAGGAGGTAGTGCCGATGCAATCGTCAATGTAGCGGCCGTAGAGTTTAGGTTTTGGGCCGTGGTATTGGCTAAAAAATTGATGTTCGATAAAACCTACAAAAAGATTGGCGTAGCTGGGTCCCATTTTAGTACCCATGGCCACGCCATTAGTTTGTTTGTAGTAGTTACCAACGAATGAAAAGCAATTGAGTGTGAGTACTAGTTCGGCCAGACGGAGTAGTGTTTCAGAGCTAGGTTCGTTAACAGTGCGTTGATCGAAAAAATGTTTGAGGGCCCGGAGACCTTCGTCATTGGGAATGACAGTGTAAAGAGATGTCATATCCATGGTGAAAATAAGTTTGTTTTGATTGAGGAAACTAAAGTCACGAAAAATTTCAAGTGCGTGTTGGTTGTCCTTAAAGTAGGACGGTAGAGTTTTGACGATAGGTGCCATAATTTTGTCTGAATAGCTGGAAATAAGTTCAGTGGGACAACTACAGGCAGAAACGATGGGTCGACCTGGGTTGTTAGGTTTGTGGATTTTAGGTAAAAAGTAAATACACGAAGTTCTAGGAGTGGTAATGATGAGATTTTTAGCAGTGGCCGGCAATTCTTGTTTAGCTATAAGATCGTTAATCGTATTTTGACAATGTTTTGGTTAATTAAAGTGAGATCTTTGTCGACGTTAGCATAAAGGAGGTGTCAGAAAGTTGCCGCAAAGCTTTTTTTTGATAGAGGTCGGCCCGCCAAACAACAACTGCACCGCCTTTGTCGGCCGCCTTAATGACAAAGTCTTTGCGTTTTTTTTGGGACTTTTTAGTGCCGACCACTCTTCCGAAGAAAGATTGGAAAATTTGGTGTTACCACAGTTTCTTTAGAAACTTACCCCTTTATTCAGGTTGATGAATGAACGGCAAAGTTTTCACGATTCTCAATAGAAGTTGTTTGTCGGAGCTTTCTCGAATTATGGCGGCACTAAAAATTCCGTATCGCTGACAGACAGCGAGGTTCAAACTTTCCTAGAAGGGGAAAAAAACCAATATACTAAAAGAAAAACCGAAAGTTACGTATTTAGAGGCTTTGGTGTTGGAATTTCTTTCGGCTGAGAATGAAATTCGACAACTGGAAGATTTGCCACTGACCGATTTTGGCCGTTTACCTGAAAGACTTCTTCTGTAGGTAAGGACAAAGTCAATAAATGAGAATTTGGTAAATTAAGAATTACGACTATTGTTGTTTTTGTAATCATGATTCAACGCATTTCGCAAGTCGGCTTTTCTTGTCAGCTATTGTGTTAATACGATAAACAAAATAATAGATGGTTGTTTGTAGATATGGAATTTCTCTTCTCATGTTCAACTCAACATCTCACTCGTTCGCTGCGCTCAATCGCGAGCTATCGAGTTGAACACTCGAAGAGAAATTCCATATCCACGCGCGCCCATGTATTATTCTCTATATCTTCCTCGTAAATCTTTGCGACGAGTGAACTTCCTTCTTTTGCGAAGGTTGAGATAAAAACTTTTTCCGTCGGAAAATGATGGCTCTTGTGCAACTGAAAAGATGTTAAGAATACGGCAACTGTTCTTTTTTAGGGGCGTGTGAAGTTAATTGCATAAGCTTAGGGGATTCCCGTGTAGTCACCCAGTCTTTGGAATACGTAATAACCGTCTCTACTGATAAAAGTCCATTCCAGTATCTCAATCTCAAATGCATTTCTTTAAAAACTTTCCTTTAGAGCAGTTGACTAATGTAATTACTGAAAACACAGAACAACAAGGATTCCAACAAAGAAGCTCTCGCTACTGTAACCCAACTGCATAGTACCTTCAAAGTGCCACAAGAGATTACAGAAAAAATCGAATTTAAACTGCTTGTATAAATGCAAGAGGTACTCAAGATAATTTAAAACTCTCTTGAGTATACCTCGCAAATATACAAGCAGTCAAAGTTCGATTTTTTTTGGGGGTTAGTGGCACTCCTATTTAAATTAGATTAATTTAAAAAACAGTCACATGCATAAACTGCTGTATTGACCATAAGGGTGCTTACTAGGCATCGAAGATCAGGGAATCCCCAGGTTATCAAACAGATGTCTTTGGCTAAATTCCGGTGTTGGAGTCGCTTTGTTGCATATCCTCCTGTAACCTTAAACTGCTAATGTTACTAAAGAGTTTTCGCAGTTGTTCACGGAGTTTCATTGCTCTCATTGATCGTAAAATGAACGTATTTACTTATTTTATTATCATGTTCATTTTCATTTTACTTCCATTAGCGTTGGGATTCTAACGTGCCCAACCATGTTAGTGTCAATGTAACCCATTGGATGTATACGATGGAAATTTTCAATCAGACAGTCTTCCGCTCTGAACTCGAAAGTGGTCTGGGAAGATGATTGTTGTATTTTCACGAAAAAAGATTTGCTGATCATGAGATGCCAGTACAATGTGATGTTTTCCTGTTGCAACATTTTTCTGTCAGACTCTAGGTTTTTAGAGAACGGAAACTCTAAACGTGTTCAAGAATTCCATCATATCTCATCTCTAGGTTTGCTTTATTGGCCAGAGCTATTTGCTTTCCATGGTAATGCCTTTAAGAGGGTGTTGATACAAAAGGACTATTTTGTTAGCAATCATCTTTCTGACGGTAAGTTTCTTGGTGTAATTCTTTCCCTGTAGGCACGTAACAACTTTTTTCCCAAAAACCTTACTGTGTTGTGATTTAATTCTTTGGCATCAGAATTGAGAAAATCTACCTTGTATCTTGTCAATATATGTAGTGACCTGCCTCAAGTTTTCATCATTTTAAAAATATACCATTAAGGATAGTTTTCATAAAGAGTTGTTCCGTGAAGATATCATTAGGTTTGAAGTGAAGAATTGCATGCAGAAGAAGTGTGCATTGCTTGAATTTGCTATTGAAGTCTAGGTTTGGGAGCTGGTCAATGAATTGGGTCCAAATAAACATCCAAGTGAATGAAGATTTTAGATATATGAAAATTCACATATTTGGTATATATTTGCTCAATTGGTAGAGCGCTGCACCGGTATCGCAGAGGTCATGGGTTCAAATCCCGTACGGGCCTGAAAATTTTTTTTCAGGTCCTATTAACAACTACTCGTTTCAGTAGTGTTTCTTAGCTGCGAGGATCTCTCAATTTCATCTTTCCACCGCAGTGCAAATATGTGAATTTTCATATATCTAAAATCGTAAAACATGGACTGTTTTTCCACTCGTTTTCAAAGGAGACCTGCCGATTAATCAACAGTCACTCTTATTGCTTCTCTAGGTGTTGTGGCCTGTAGGTTTTGAATAGGATAGTAGTCGGAAAATGGTTGGTCGCTTTTATTCAAATCTGTAGAATGGTCACGGAACACTTCTTTTGGTTCTATTATTAAAGTTCAAAAACTATCCTCGTGGCATGCGTGTCAGTTGAGAGAAAAGTGACGGAAGATAATTAGGAACTGTATGAGGAAATATTGAAAGGCGGAACAAAGTTTAACTTGCCGTACCCGAAACTGTGTTCACTTTGATTTAAAGTGCTGGCGTTACTTTTTGGAAAATTGTCTTGGTTTATCGATCTCATAATCTCTCACCTTATTATCTTGATCAATGAAATAAAGTATTCAGGACTCCCTTATTCATTCGTGCTTTAAATGTTTGTATTTGACGCGTGAAAAGCATGAAATTAAAGATGTTAATTACGGATAGATTTCTCACTGAAAGTTTGAAAGAAATAACTGCCTTTGCCTTTTCGCTTTCGGAATGTTTGTTTTTATAAGAGTTTCCTTTATGTTATTCAGTTTACCCAGGCCTCTGAGTTTACAATTTAGTTATGCTTTAGTTTTGCGTGGAAATTATAAACTGATTAATCGTCATTTACTCATATGTCATTGATAGGAATTGTTTTATTTAACTTTATTAAAAACATGTTACAAAAACTGGACACAACTAATTTCCTAACTAAATAGGTACAGTCAGTAATTGTTTAAAAATATATATTTTAAAAAAGGTAACATTTTAGTTTTTTAAAAGGATGCTTTCATCGGATAACATACATTGTAGGGACTCTCTTTTTCAGTTAAACGCCGCATAACATATTATTGACACAAACAATCTGTATCAAAAACTTTGCCACATTCTTTGAAATAGGTCCTTTGGGTGGCACAAATCGCTAAAGAACGTACACAAGCTATACTATATTTTCTACACTTGACTGTCACAACCATAAGACTGCCACAGGGTTCCGTGCTTGTGCTGATCAGACATCCTGGTACCTGGCGTGCTCCTCTGTCATGCACATGCTTGGATAGTTGCAGGCTGCTGGTGTTCGCATTGTCAACATCGATTTGAGTTCCATTGTCGTGATGCTCTTCTGCGAGGACTTGTGGATAATAACTGATACCGGCTGGATATGCTGTGGCGGTGCTGATGCAAAGCACAAGGGTTGTTGCGAGCAACTGATGGAAAATATAGGTGCTGATTAGGAGAATTGCTATATAATAATGCTGACTTAATTTAGAAAGAGACGATCACGAACTCTCGAAATGTTTCCTCTTTAAAACTTATAGCAAAATAAAACATAAAAAACGTATAAAAAATACAATATATCATCAAAATAAGGTTCGACTCTTCAACATCGTGATTAAGTGCAGTAATCCTTCGAATTATCTATGGTGTGAACAATCTACAAGATTTCAATTCAGATACTAATGAGTAACTAGGTCTTAGGCACTTCTAATCTAAATCTTAAGGATATCGCTGCGGGAGACGCGGTATAAAAGAGGACTGAGGCGTTAGGAATATTAAACCGCCAGAATACTTTTTTGAAGGCAAAAGCAGCGTGCGCTTATACATCTATTGACTGTTACTAGGAGAGAAATATGTAATGAACATCGTTGAAAAGAGTAGTGAGCTTTAAACACTGATAATGGAGAAAGCCTTCACGAAGATAAATAAATGATGTGTTTTTTTTTGTGGACCAATCCATTTCTGTCCTCATCCTATTTCGGATGAACGAGGAAGACAGAGGAATACTGAGACTGAAGATAGCGTCTGTCTCTTTGGACTGTGAGAGAAAGCAATGAAACATACCTTGAAATGAAATACCGCCGCCTGGTTAGCTCAGTTGGTAGAGCGCCAGTCTGCTGTGCGGGAGGTCGAGGGTTCGAGCCCCAGACCGGACCAACACTCAGGGTCTTAAAATAACTGAGGAGAATGTGCTGCCTTTGTAATTGTACCAGCAAATGGTTAGACATTCAAGTCTTCTCGGATAAGGACTATAAACCGTAGGCCCCGTCTCCTGCATCTTCAGTGTTACATGGTCAGCAGGGGACGTTAAAGAACCCACACACTTGTCGAAAAGAGTAGGGGGCGTAGTTCCCGGTGTGGTGGTCTATCTGTTGTTTCATTGTACATTTCATGCATGGGCTGGGTGGGTGAGTGAGATCAAATATGGACTGATAGCGGCAGCCAGAGGCGCCTTTACAAGCTGACGTTCGATCTCACTCAATTAGAATTGTAAACCGCCTTGAGACAGCATGTGATATGTGCGGTATATAAATACACATTCAAATGGTTAAGCATCATGTTCAGTGATCTGTTTGTAACGTTGCAATAAGTTCTACTATGGATTTTCAGTCTTGATATCGAAGAGTCTCTTGAAATATGTACCAAATCAACTGCAGGCCTACCTTATATGCAATCGATGTGAAGAGACATTTTTAGAAAATCGGCTTGCGCTCGAAAATAGAGTAACCAATGTAAATGCAAGCTACCATGGAATCCATGGGCAACTACAAACAGCTATGATGTAACAACATCCTCTTCAGTTCTTTGCCATCAATGTGGCGCACATCTTCCTCGTTTATTATGCCTAGAAAAACGAAGTGAACTTCCCTTGTGACGGAAAGTAGAGTAAGTGAGTCTTCTTAACATGTAATGGCGTAAACTGTTCTACGCCCTCCTTCGACTTGTTTTGTGTTCTTCGGTGTTTCAAAGAATGCGGTAATTGTTTCATTTTTCAATGTTATGTAAATGCTTTGATATGCACAGGGGATTCCCTTTAATGTTACTCCTATCAAACTGGGCTGGTTGACAAACTTCAAACCTGATTGCGACCTTGGCAGGTTTGGGGAAAAGTTACTGCTAAGTTTATTGTGTAAAAAGGAACACTTACCTAAATTATACAGCACCATTATAAATATCCTGTAATAAAGCTTCCTTAACAATGAGTACAAGAAAGAGAAGACCGGCAGAAAATGATAAAAAAATCGCGGAAGGACTTGCTAAAACGGCATTATGACACACAAAACAGCGGCACTGAATCCTTATGTAATTTTTGCACATGAAAAGAGCCTGTTTGATCTCTGTTCGCATTGTCAACTTAATTCAAGTTAATTGTTAGGTATAGTACCTTAAACATTCTATAATAGAAGTCTCTAATACTCTGTTTCTTTATTCATATAAATTTAATCTGGTCCCCAGAAGATAAAACTGTTCAGGCATGTTATATCGCGTGGTTTGAGAGTATATCCTCAAGTTTCTCCGCGTTTACGAGACGTAATCAGACAAAAACTGTTCGATCGTCGTTTCTTTCTTCTTTAATTTCTTTTCTTTAATAAATATTTGATATGTTTGAGAGGTCAATTATAAGAAGTAAGAACTATTTGTCTTTTTCTAACCTAGCGGCAGGTAGATCCAATCTTGCTGAAACTTTAACAGTTTCCGAGAATGCGGTAATAAGGTAAGACGGAAAAATTTAATTCACTTTCTGAGAACAACATTGAGTGAACCTCCAAAGATCTGTCGGAAATCCTTTGTTTGACACCCACGTCATAGAAGTGAAGTAAACGGCAGTTATTTCATAACTTAAACTCAATGTGATGTAATGTTGTGCAACATGGTTGCATTTTCGAACTGTTTTAACACTGACTTTATTCTTCTGAACACGATGTAATAATTCGGTATCAAAGCTGGCACGGTCGTAAAAACAAGAGACCGGAAAAAGAACAGCAAAGTGATCAATCAAGGGAGATAATAGAAACGATTCTGGCATGAAGAAATGAAAAAGCACGAATGATTTGTTTTCAGCAACATCTTTCTTATTCTCACACACGAAGAAAAAAAAAACAAGAAGAAAAACGAAAAAAAAAACCGTTTTCCTGAAGTTCTAGTGACGTTCGCGGTCGAAAAGAAAACGTATTATGAGTGCTCGGCTTACTCGCTCATCCATCGGCTGTCGCATTAAGAAGTCGACTGAAATAAGAACTTGCCTTGTAAGAAATCTTAATCAACATCTCATTGCCATCTTAAAATCTGTCGTCCAACGCAATTAAGACTAGACGTTTTCCTCCTTTGTAAACTTTCGATGAATGATTTGGGCCAAGAAATAATTTATACCAAAGCAGATTCACGACACCCAGGCACGACACTTGTCTCCAAACTTGTACCATTACGCGCTACGAAAAGAGAAATTGAATTGAGCTCGTATGCATACGTATGCATCCATATGATATAGTGTAAACTTTCTATTCGGAGGCGGGGAGGAGGGGTATGGGGGTGGGGGTAATTAGAGCACTTGTTTATAGATGGGAAGCCATTCAGAAGGCACAGTGTCATACTTTGGTAGTATACTATAGGTGGCACATGTAATTTCACTCTCAAAGTTACGTTTGGTTTTTAATTTATAGTGGATGTCAAATTTACATGACTATTTTTAATTCTATCACAGCATTCAAGTGGAAATGAGGGAAATACTTTCCCGGAAGTCTTTTTATTTTCTGTCGTACGCCAAACGTGTCTGGTTCCTTCTTGCTTTTCTCCTGACGCTTTCATTTAGTAAAACTTTCTTTTCCTTCCTCGAGTTACATCGTTTCTAAAATTGAAACCAAAGAAACCAACTTTAAATTTCCTCTGAGCATAAAGATTGCGCTTCACTAGAAACAAGTGAGCTATTTTCCTTTTACGGGCATAGGCTATTATAACTTCTCTTGCTTCAATTTATTTAGCCGTTTCTTAGCTCTGTAAGTTTGTCAACCGATTGTGGATTAACTTTATGTTGATTCAGCATCACTTTGATATTCAGACAGGTAAACTTGATCAGCGAAGGTACATATCATAATGCGTATATTACAATGATAATAGTATGGAAATAATCAAAGTATTTACAACTTTACCTATTTATTTATTCACCTTTCATATGTATATTGAAAGAAGAAATAATACGGAATTAATCAAGATATTTACAGCATTACTTATTTATTTACCTTTTTGAATAAGCTGTCAAAATCAAGGCGTAAACACGGTTTCCTTCTAAACATTCATATAGTAACTACAAATCCATAAGGGTTAAAACAATACTGTTTAATGTTTTCAGCCCAAAATCAAAAAAGGTGTTCTCTTTACTGAGATTTTGCCTGAACACTTGTTTTTGTGACGACATATAACAGTAGGTAACGTTCTTTTCTAGCTGTCTCACTTTCGATGTCGAAGATTTCTGTGCGATATTTGTCTAAACCAACTTTCATTTCGCGTTTGAAGGAACCAATAGAATTGGTCATTCACAGAAAACCAACCTTAATACAGAAATAGAGTAACTAATCCAAAGGTATCGTAGAAAAACTTTCAGCTCAACGGAAGGCCCTAATTTTGCGACGTCCTCTTTCTTAGCCATATCATGAGACTGTCCTTTCGTCTTCCACGTCAACAACGAAATAAACTTCCTTTTAACGAACTCAACGCACTCATGTGCTTTACGCCTAAGTGACATGCATGCATTCTAAAAAGATATTATTTAAGAAAGCTTTGGAGAAACCCGTTAACGTAATCCATGAGGTAAGAAATAGAAGCGGAAAAAAAAGCACTCACTCGACAAGAAAGCAGTAGGAAAGGATATCGTGGCAACGTCGTGAGGAGGATTTGTTGATTTAAGGTCAAGCTGTTAATAGGCTCCCAAACACATGACAGATTAACTCCGTAATCTGTCACGTATGTAGAACACCATATTTACACCCTGCAACTACTTTCCGCTTGGTTCACTCCGGCTATGAGTAGAGGTCGAAAATTGGAGGTTTTTATTTACGATTAGTAGATAAGCAAGCTTATTTACCTAACTTTAATTCCTTGATGAAGTTTGACAACACGCGTGGGAGATGAAAACAAGATTTTACTTTTTCAGTGCGTACAGAGCTGCTCATTAGTTCATAATTTTTTTTTTTAAGAAGTAAAACTGTGGAAAAACCCCGTAAACGTCATCCATGAGGTACGAATTAAAAGCGTAAAAAAAGCACGCATTCGGCAAGAAGGCAGCAGGAAAGGTTATCGTGGCAATGTCGTGAAGAGGATTTGTTGATTTAAGGTCAAGCTGTCAATATCATGTTTCCGCTTGGCATGCCTTGCAATGATCAGACACCTTTTTCTTTGTAGTTTACTTATGGCTTCAGAGAATTCAGAGCCATCCGATTCTTTACTGAATTTTTATAGTAGCATGAAAGTTACAGCTCTATGGACCATCAAATAAAAACCAAATGTTCCATGTTTTCCCGCGAGCGTTATGAACTTCCTGTCTCACGTTAAACGTCTCAAATGGTAATCATTTAAGTTGGCTTACAATGCTGAATCATTCTTCTTAGACTAGAATGTTTGTTTTACTTATTTGCTCGACCAGTGCTCATTATTGCTCAAATTTTTATCAGATTACGTAAACTTAAGAGATTCCCATACTTTTTGAGGTCTTTGCCTTTTTCTGCTTGTCACATATTATTGGTAGTCTCTTTCGCAGCTGTTCTTCGGGATGTCACGCAACTCTACCCCTAAACTAACTTTGTTATGACATCCTGTAAAACGGCTGCGAACAAGAGTAGTTATCTAAAAAACCCAAAAACATTTTTCATCCCGCATAACTGTGTTCTCTCTGATATTTGGATTTATTGTGAAGCACAATCATTTCGATATGCATACTGCAATAACAGTTAATATCAGATCAAGGATAAAATGTAATAACTTTTTTATTTTCTTCATAAAGGCAAAGCTTATTTCTACAAATATCATGTATCAACTTTATTGAATAAATAGAAAAAATTAATTTGAAGTACAATATTACAGAAATGATATATTCATTTCATTAAGAAGTGTTTCATAGTCTTTACTTACAAATAGTACGTACAGTGTAATAATTAAGGCTTTAGAAATTAGGTTATTTATTATTAATTAGCAATAACTATTTGAAATTCAAGTAGGACAACGATGTTAACATTTCCGGGCAAAACATTTATAGTATATCAAATTTATTCGGAAGATCGATAATTTTAAAACACTGTGTAACTGTTCATTCTTGTTTAAGATTTGCATAAACAGGCTGTAAGAAATGCTTTACCGCACTCTTGATAGTAGGTTTTTTGAGGTATACAAGTTGGTGAAATGACTCCTCTTCCAATACAACTCACACTTTGTTTTCTACACTTGACTGTCACAACCATAAGACTGCCACAGGGTTTCATTTCTGTGCCCATCTGACATCCTAATACTTGGCGTTCTTTTCTATCATGCTCATGCTTGATTGATAGCTGCAGACTGCTGTTGTTTGCACTGTCATGTTTGATGTCAGCCGGATTTACGGCATTGATTTGGTTATCATCATTCAAATTTTCTTCTGAGAGGACTTTTTGGTAAGAATCTGTGCTAGCAGGGTATGCCACTGTGGTACTGATGCAAACCACCAGGATTGGAGCAAGGAACTGATAGAAAAATAAAGATGGAGATGAGGAGAACTGCTGTATGATAATTCTCTATGGTACGCCACTTGTTTATTCATTTTTATTTTACTGGACTCAAAATCAGGTTTTCTAAGAAAAAAATTTCCCTTGAAATCCAGAATGCTCAATTGCTCACATATGTGTTTCAATCAAGCTCGTGTTGTCGGTAGTCAGTGGTTTTCGCCAGTGAACAGCACTGCGCGTTTTTTAGTTTTGTTGGTGCTCGCTTACCGTTAGACATATCACTTTAGAATGTGTCCATTTTCTGACCGTGAAATGATCGTCGTCTCTAAAATCGTAGACTATCGATAGTCTAGGAGAGAGTTTTTGAAAGAGTACTCGACTGAGAAACAAAACGAGTAATCGAAAAGTGCCCGGTTACAGGAAACGATTGCTGAAGAGAGTGGTCGTTACCAAATAACCGTTATTTAACAAAACGAACATTTTTCTCTCCTGTTTTCTTAATTTAGAAAACGCGCTTATTCTAGATAACCATGGAAGAAGTAGGCACGAAGTTACAGGTAAAAGTGCTCAATCTTCTCATGAAAGCGAAAAACACAAAAAGTTTCACGATGCAGTTTCTGGTTTTCACTTAGTGTGATATTTCACTGTCCTCTTTGACTGAACTTATGTGGGTTACTCCATCCGCAATTTCGTGAGATTGACGAGTACATGCGTCTTGTGGAGTAAAAGATCTAGAATGCAAAAGACATACCTTAAACTGTTTAAACATTTTCAGTGGTCTGTTTGTAACGTGGCACTAGATCCTCTGATGACTTTGTTAGTTGCGATGTCGAAGAAGTTGATGAAATACTTATCAAGTCTAACTACAAGTCAACCTTTTATAGAGTCCATTGGAAAAGACATTTTTAGAACATTAGCGAATATGTAAGCGCTTGGAAAGCTGTAATTTTGTAACGCCCCCTCTCCTAACTGTGGGATAATCATATATCTTCCTCGTTTACCTTAGCGACGAATGAACTTCCTTTTTTGCGAAAGTTGGGATGAAAAATAATGTTTGTGTCGCAAAATGATGGCTCTTGTGTAACTGAAAATATATAACGAATGCGGCAACTGTTCTTTTTTGAGAGCGAGTGAAGTTAATTGCATAAGGTGAGGGGATTCCCGCGCAGTCACCCAGTATTTGGAAATACGTAATAACTGTCTCCACTGATAGAAGTCCATTCCAGTATCTCACTTTCACAAATACATTTTTTCAAAATTTCCTTTAGAGTAGTTGAATGTAATTACTGACAACACAAAACAACAAGGAATCCAACAAGGAAGCTACATAGTACCTTTAAAGTGACACAAGAGGTTATAAACTCTCGTGAGTGCCACTAACCCCTAAACTTTTTTCTACAGAAGAAATTTCCTTGTCTTTTTGATCATTACAATGATAGAATTGTGACAATCCAATCAAACCTCGCAATTCTACAAGCAGTTAAAGCTCAATTTTTAGGGGCTTAGTGACACTCTTATCTAAATTAATTATAAACAGTTACGGGCATAAACTACTGTATTGATCAAATAGGGTGCTTACTGGGCATCGAAAATCGGGAAATCCCCAGGTTACCAAGCACATATCTTTGGCTAAATTCCTAAACGGCGGAGCCGTTATGCTGCATATTCTCTAATGCTACTAAAGAGTTTTCGCAGTTGCTCACGGAGTTTCATTGCTCTAATTGATCGTAAGATGAACGTACATCCTTTTCTACTACCATGTTTCATTGTTATTTTACTTCCACTAGCGTTGGGATTCTAACGTGCCCAACCATGTTATGCAAATGATGGAAATTTTCAACCAGACAGTCTTCCGCTCTGAATACCAAAGTGGTCTGGGATGATGATTGTCGTATTTTCACAAGAAAAGATTTGCTGATCATGGGATTCCACTACAATGTGATGTTTTCCTGTAGCAACCTTTTTCTGTCAGACTCTAGGTTTTTAAAGAACGGAAACTCTAAACGTGTACAAAAATTCCATCATATTTCATTTTTAGATCTGTTTTATTGGCCAGAGCTATTTGCTTTCCGTGGTAATACCTTTAAAAGGGAGGGGGGGATACAAACCCCTTTTTATTTGCAATCATCTAACTGACGGTAAGTTTTTTGATGTAATTTTGTCCTTGTAGGCACGTAACAACTTTTTGCCCAAAAACCTTATTTTCTTGTGATTTAATCCTTTGGTAAATCAGAGTTAAGAAAATCTGCCTTGTATCTTGTCAATATATAGTGACCTACCTCAAGTTTTCATCATTTTAAAAATAAACCATAAAGGGTTGTTTTCACATAAATATTCTCCATATGCATGGACTGTTTTTCCTCTGCAATTGGCCCAGCAACTTAAAGCCACTCGTTTTTAAAGGAGACCTGCGGATTAATATAACCAACAGCCACTCTTAGAGTTATTACTTCTCTGGGCGTTGTGGCTTGGAGGTTTTGAATAGGATGATAGTCGCAAAAAGGTTGGTCGCTTTTATTTAAATCCGTAGAATGGTTACGGAATACGCGTTTCAGTTTTGTTATTTTAGCTCAAAAACAATCTTCGTGACATGCGTGTAATTGAGACAAAAGTGACAGAAGATAATCAGGAACTGTATGAGGAAATGTTGAAAGGCGGAACAAACGTAACGTACCGGAAACTGCTTCAGTTTGATTGAAAGTGCTTACGTTACTTTGTGGATAATTGCCTTTTTTATCGGTCTCTTCATTTCTCACGTTATTATCGTGATCTATGAGATAAAGTATTCAAGACTCCATTATTCATTCGTGGTATTTTGTATCTGACTCGTGAAAAGCATTAAATCAAAGATGTTAATTATGGGTAGATTTCTCGCTGAAAGTTTGAAAGAAATAACTGCCTTTGCCTGATCACTTTCGGACAGTTTGCATTATGTTATTTTATTAGGAATAGTTTTATTTAACTTCATCAAAAACATGTCACCAAAACTGGACACCTAATTTCCATACATGCTGTAAAATAATTAAAATAGTACAAACAGTAAAAAAGATATTTTAGAAAAGGTGAAATTTTTCGAAACGATGCTTACATCGGATAACATTCATTGTAGAGAATCTCTTTTTTAACGCCGCGTAACATATCATTGATGTTTAGTATTTACATAGACAATCTGTATTAAAAGCTTTATCACATTCTCCAAAGTAGGTCTTTTGGATCGCACAAGCCGTTGAAATACGGCCTAAACAAGCTACACTATGTTTTCTACACTCGACTGTCACAACCATACGACTGCCACAGGGTTCCGTTCTTGTGCTGATCAGACATCCTGGTACCTGGCGTGCTCTTCTGTCATGCACATGCTTGGATGATGGCTGCAAGCTGCTGGTGTTCGCATTGTCAGAATGCGCTACATCGATTTGAGTTTCATTGTCGTGATGCTTTTCTGGGAGAACTTGGGCGGGATAATAATTGATGCCGGCTGGATATGCTGTGGCGGTGCTGATGCAAAGCACCAGGATTGTGGCGAGCAACTGATGAAAAATATAGATGCCGATTAGGAGAATTGCCATGTAATAATGCTAACTTAATTTACAAAGAGAAGACCGCAAACTCTCGAAATGTTTCCTCTTTAAAACTGATAGCAAAATAAAAAATACAATAGATCATCAAAAGAAGGTTCGACTCTTCAACATCATGATTAAGTGCAGTTATCCTTAGAATTATCTATGGTTTGAACAATCTAAAAGATTTTAATTCAAATACTAATGAATAACAGGAGGCCATTACCATTAATTGGCTTCTTGGAGTAAGTAGTTTTTAGGCACTTGTAATCTAAATCTTAAGGTTATCGCTGCGGGGGAAGCGATATAAAAGAGGACTGACGGCGTTAAGAATATGAAACCGCTAGAATATTTTTTCAGAGTAAAAAGTAGCGTGCACTTATCATCTATTGACTATTACTAGGATTTCACTCTCAAAGTTACGTTTGGTTTTTAATTTATAGTGGATGTCAAATTTACATGACTATTTTTAATTCTACCACAGCATTCAAGTGGAAATGTGGGAAATACTTTCCCGGAAGTCTTTTTATTTTCTGTCGTACGCCAAACGTGTGTCTGGTTCCTTCTTGCTTTTCTCCTGACGCTTTCATTTAGTAAAACTTTCTTTTCCTTCCTCGAGTTACATCGTTTCTAAAATTGAAACTACTAAAGCCGATGAAATCAAAGAAACCAACTTTAAATTTCTCCCTGAGCATAAAGATTGCGCTTCACTAGAAACAAGTGAGCTATTTTCCTTTTACGGACATAGGCTATTATAACTTCTCTTGCTTCAATTTATTTAGCCGTTTCTTAGCTCTGTAAGTTTGTCAACCGATTGTGGATTAACTTTATGTTGATTCAGCATCACTTTGATATTCAGACATATAAACTTGATTAGCGAAGGTACATATCATAATGCGTATATTACAATGATAATAGTATGGAAATAATCAAAGCATTTACAACTTTACCTATTTATTTATTCACCTTTCATATGTATATTGAAAGAAGAAATAATACAGAATTAATCAAGATATTTACAGCATTACTTATTTATTTACCTTTTTGAATAAGCTGTCAAAATCAAGGCGTAAACACGGTTTCCTTCTAAACATTTCATATAGTAACTACAAATCCATAAGGGTTAAAACAATACTGTTTAATGTTTTCAGCCCAAAATCAAAAAGGTGTTCACTTTACTGAGATTTTGCCTGAACACTTGTTTTTGTGACGACATATAACAGTAGGTAACGTTCTTTTCTAGCTGTCTCACTTTCGATGTCGAAGATTTCTGTGCGATATTTGTCTAAACCAACTTTCATTTCGCGTTTGAAGGAACCAATAGAATTGGTCATTCACAGAAAACCAACTTTAATACAGAAATAGAGTAACTAATCCAAAGGTATCGTAGAAAAACTTTCAGCTCAACGTAAGGCCCTAATTTTGCGACGTCCTCTTTCTTAGCCATATCATGAGACTGTCCTTTCGTCTTCCACGTCAACAACGAAATAAACTTCCTTTTAACGAACTCAACGCACTCATGTGCTTTACGCCTAAGTGACATGCATGCATTCTAAAAAAATATAATTTAAGAAAGCTTTGGAGAAACCCGTTAACGTAATCCATGAGGTAAGAAATAGAAGCGGAAAAAAAAAGCACTCACTCGACAATAAAGCAGTAGGAAAGGATATCGTGGCAACGTCGTGAGGAGGATTTGTTGATTTAAGGTCAAGCTGTTAATAGGCTCCCAAACACATGACAGATTAACTCCGTAATCTGTCACGCATGTACAACACCATATTTACACCCTGCAACTACTTTCCGCTTGGTTCACTCCGGCTATGAGTAGAGGTCGAAAATTGGAGGTTTTTATTTACGATTAGTAGATAAGCAAGCTTATTTACCTAACTTTAATTCCTTGATGAAGTTTGACAACACGTGTGGGAGATGAAAACAAGATTTTACTTTTTCAGTGCGTACAGAGCTGCTCATTAGTTCATAATTTTTTTTTTAACAAGTAAAACTGTGGAAAAACCCCGTAAACGTCATCCATGAGGTACGAATTAAAAGCGTAAAAAAAGCACGCATTCGGCAAGAAGGCAGCAGGAAAGGTTATCGTTGCAATGTCGTGAAGGGGATTTGTTGATTTAAGGTCAAGCTGTCAATATCATGTTTCCGCTTGGCATGCCTTGCAAATATCAGACACCTTTTTCTTTGTAGTTTACTTATGGCTTCAGAGAATTCAGAGCCATCCGATTCTTTACTGAATTTTTATAGTAGCATGAAAGTTACAGCTCTATGGACCATCAAATAAAAACCAAATGTTCCATGTTTTCCCGCGAGCGTTATGAACTTCCTGTCTCACGTTAAACGTCTCAAATGGTAATCATGTAAGTTGGCTTACAATGCTGAATCATTCTTCTTAGACTAGAATGTTTGTTTTACTTATTTGCTCGACCAGTGCTCATTATTGCTCAAATTTTTATCAGATTACGTAAACTTAAGAGATTCCCATACTTTTTGAGGTCTTTGCCTTTTTCTGCTTGTCACATATTATTGGTAGTCTCTTTCGCAGCTGTTCTTCGGGATGTCACGCAACTCTACCCCTAAACTAACTTTGTTATGACATCCTGTAAAACGGCTGCGAACAAGAGTAGTTATCTAAAAAACCCCAAAACATTTTCATCCCGCATAACTGTGTTCTCTCTGATATTTGGATTTATTGTGAAGCACAATCATTTCGATGTGCATACTGCAATAACAGTTAATATCAGATCAAGGATAAAATGTAATAACTTTTTTATTTTCTTCATAAAGGTAAAGCTTATTTCTACAAATATCATGTATCAACTTTATTGAATAAATAGAAAAAATTAATTGAAAGTACAATATTACAGAAATGATATATTTATTTCATTAAGAAGTGTTTCATAGTCTTTACTTACAAATAGTACGTACAGTGTAATAATTAAGGCTTTAGAAATAAGGTTATTTATTATTAATTAGCAAAAACTATTTGAAATTCAGGTAGGACAACGATGTTAACATTTCCGGACAAAACATTTATAGTATATCAAATTTATTCGGAAGATCTCTTAAAATAGTTTTTTAACACTCCGTAACTGTTCCTTATTGTTTAACAGGTAATTTAGTGTTAACAACTGGGTTGAAAACGTAAATTAGCCACCGTAAAGGGTAAAAAAGCAGCTTTTTTACCCTTTACGGTGGCTAATTTACGTTTTCAACCCAGTTGTTAACACTTAGTTACCTGCTATACTCTCCCACCGACGCAGCACCACAGTTTCTTTAGAAACTCACCCCTTCATTCTTGTTTAAGATTTGCATAAACAGGCTGTAAGAAATGCTTTACCGCACTCTTGATAGTAGGTTTTTTGAGGTATACAAGTTGGTTAAATGACTCCTCTTTCAACACAAGTCACACTTTGTTTTCTATACTTGACTGTCACAACCATAAAACTGCCACAGGGTTTCACTTCTATGCCCATCTGAAATCCTAATACTTGGCGTTCTTTTCTATCATGCTCATGCTTGATTGATAGCTGTAGACTGCTGCTGTTTTCTCTCTCATGTTTGACGTCAGCCGGATGTACAGCATGGATTGGGTCATCATCATGCCGATGTTCTTTTGAGAGGACTTGTTGGTAATAATTTGTGGTATCAGGGTATGCCATGGTGGTACTGATATAAACCACCAGGATTGGAGCTAGGAACTGATTGAAAATAAAGATGGTGATGAGGAGAACTAGGTGCTGTATGATAATGCTCCATGGCGCGCCACTTGTTGATTCATTTTTATATTTACTGCACTTAAAATCCGGTTTTGTAAGAAAAAAATTTCTCTAGAAATCCAGAATGCTCAATTGCTCACATATGTGTTTCAGTTAAGCTCATATAGTCGGCAATCAATGGTTTTCGTCACTTAACAGCACTGCATCTTTTTGAATCTTGTTGGTGCTCGCTTACCGTTAGACGTATCACCTTAAATATGTCCAATTTCTGACCGTGAAATGGTCGTCGTCTCTAAAATCGTAGACAATTGATAGTCTAGGAGAGAGTTTTTTAAAGAGTACTTGACTGAGAAACAAAACGAGTAATCAAAAAGTTCCCGCTTACAGGAAACGGTTGTTTAAGAGAGTGGTCGTTACAAGAAAACCGTTATTTAACAAAACGAAAATTGTTTGTTTTCTGTTTTCTCTTTGCTCCGCTTAAATTAGCATGCATAAGAGATTTTGCATCAGAAAAACTTCCCCTTTCATAACTATGGGATCATCATATTTATCACATAAACTGCGGTGTTATACAGGGATTTCCGGCCCTGAGAAAAGCTGAAACAACAAACGTACAAAAATACGATGTGTTTATATAGCCACGCCTTTGGGGCCACTCGGTCACGTTGATGAATAGCAGGTAATTTAGTGTTAACAACTAGGTTGAAAACGTAAATTAGCCACCGTAAAAGGTAAAAAAGCTGACGTTTCGAGCGTTAGCCCTTCGTTAGAGCGATTAGAGGAATTGTAGGTTGTGTGTGGATTTATATGTAGAAAGTGGAGCTACGCCATTGGTGGGAATATGGTAACGAGAAAACAGGAATAAATTAGTTGAATGAAAAGCGCTCATTGATTCCGTGGGGATTAAGGGTGCCGATTTGGAATATAAATTTTTGTTCTAGTGTTTTACGGCTTTCCGAACTGCCTAGATGTAAGGAAAGGCCGCAAACTGCCATATGATGTTTAGAATGATAAGGAAGATTAAAGTGTCTAGCGACTGGTTTGGATGCGTCCTTGTCATTTCTTTCCACATCGCGAAGGTGTTCTCGGAATCGGTCACCCAGTCGTCTGTTTCGCCGACGTATAACTTATTGCAATAAGTGCAAGTTATGCAGTAAATAATAATTGGCGGAGGTACACGTTAAGTGACCAATGATCTTAATGGATCTTTAGGGTCCCGATATTTTCTCTATGTTATGAATGAAAGGACAAGTTTTGCATCGTGAGCGAGCGCATTTAAAAGTTCCAGATTGGTCATTGGTTTGAAATGAACTCCTGACTAAAAAGTTGCCTATGTTTTTGTCACGTTTGAATGAAATAAGTGGGGGTTGCGAAAAGATAGTGCCAGTCTCTGAATCGTTTTGGAGTAATTTAAAATTTTTAAGAATGACAGACTTAACTGCGTGGTTGTGAGGGTGAAATGTAAGAGTAAATGGAATGCGGTCAGTGTTCTCCTTCTCGGCCGTTTGTAGTGCTGCCTGTCGATCGATTTGTTGGGCACGATGGTAGCCCGCTTGAACGACAGAAACAGGATAGCCGCGTTTATCGAAAAACTGGCACATTGCCTTCTGATTTTTCGGAAAAATCAGAGTCGTCACTACATAAACGACGAAGTCTGAGAAACTGTGAAAAAGGTATGGAGTTCTTGACGTGTGATGGATGTGAGGATGAATACAACAAGTAACTATGTGAATCTGTAGGTTTGTAGTAAACACTAGTACAAAAGCCGTTGCCTTCAATTGAAATTTTGATGTCTAGAAAAGCCAAAGAAGTGTCGGAAATTTCCCAGGTATCTTTAAGAGCCGGATGAAAGGAATTGACGGCGGTTATAAATTGAGTGAGCTCCTCTTTGGTAGAGGAGGTAGTGCCGATGCAATCGTCAATGTAGCGGCCGTAGAGTTGAGGTTTTGGGCCGTGGTATTGGCTAAAAAATTGATGTTCGATAAAACCTACTAAAAGATTGGCGTAGCTGGGTCCCATTTTAGTACCCATGGCCACGCCATTAGTTTGTTTGTAGTAGTTACCACCGAATGAAAAGCAATTGAGTGTGAGTACTAGTTCGGCCAGTTTTCACGATTCTCAATTCAAGTTGATTCTCGAATTATGGCGGCACTAAAAATTCCGTATCGCTGACAGACAGCGAGGTTCAAACTTTCCTAGAAGGGGAAAAAAACCAATATACTAAAAGAAAAACCGAAAGTTACGTATTCAGAGGCTTTGGTGTTGGCATTTCTTTCGGCTGAGAATGAAATTCGACAACTGGAAGATTTGCCACTGACCGATTTTGGCCGTTTACCTGAAAGACTTCTTCTGTAGGTAAGGACAAAGTCAATAAATTAGAATTTGGTAAATTAAGAATTACGACTATTGTTGTTTTTGTAATCATGATTCAACGCATTTCGCAAGTCGGCTTTTCTTGTCAATAAAGGGCTATTGTGTTAATACGATAAACAAAATAATAGATGGTTGCTTGTAGATATGGAATTTCTCTTCTCATGTTCAACTCAACATCTCACTTGTTCGCTGCGCTCAATCGCGAGCTATCGAGTTGAACACTCGAAGAGAAATTCCATATCCACGCACGCCCAGGTATTATTCTCTATATCTTCCTCGTTAATCTTTGCGACGAGTGAACTTCCTTCTTTTGCGAAGGTTGAGATAAAAACTTTTTCCGTCGGAAAATGATGGCTCTTGTGCAACTGAAAAGATCTTAAGAATACGGTAACTGTTCTTTTTTAGGGGCGAGTGAAGTTAATTGCATAAGCTTAGGGGATTCCCATGTTGTCACCCAGTCTTTGGAATACGTAATAACCGTCTCTACTGATAAAAGTCCATTCCAGTATCTCAATCTCAAATGCATTTCTTTAAAAACTTTCCTTTAGAGCAGTTGACTAATGTAATTACTGAAAACACAGAACAACAAGGATTCCAACAAAGAAGCTCTCGCTACTGTAACCCAACTGCATAGTACCTTCAAAGTGCCACAAGAGATTACAGAAAAAAATCGAATTTAAACTGCTTGTATAAATGCAAGAGGTACTCAAGATAGTTTAAAACTCTCTTGAGTATACCTCGCAAATATACAAGCAGTCAAAGTTCGATTTTTTCTGGGGGTTAGTGGCACTCCTATTTAAATTAGATTAATTTAAAAAACAGTCACATGCATAAACTGCTGTATTGACCATAAGGTTGCTTACTAGGCATCGAAGATCAGGGAATCCCCAGGTTATCAAACAGATGTCTTTGGCTAAATTCCGGCATTGGAGTCGCTTTGTTGCATATTCTCCTGTAACCTTAAACTGCTAATGTTACTAAAGAGTTTTCGCAGTTGTTCACGGAGTTTCATTGCTCTCATTGATCGTAAAATGAACGTATTTACTTATTTTATTATCATGTTCATTTTCATTTTACTGCCATTAGCGTTGGGATTCTAACTTGCCCAACCATGAGAGTGTCAATGTAACCCATTGGATGTATACGATGGAAATTTTCAATCAGACAGTCTTCTGCTCTGAACTCGAAAGTGGTCTGGGAAGATGATTGTTGTATTTTCACGAAAAAAGATTTGCTGATCATGAGATGCCAGTACAATGTGATGTTTTCCTGTTGCAACATTTTTCTGTCAGACTCTAGGTTTTTAGAGAACGGAAACTCTAAACGTGTTCAAGAATTCCATCATATCTCATCTCTAGGTTTGCTTTATTGGCCAGAGCTATTTGCTTTCCGTGGTAATGCCTTTTAGAGGGTGTTGATACAAAAGGCCTATTTAGTTAGCAATCATCTTTCTGACGGTAAGTTTCTTGGTGTAATTCTTTCCCTGTAGGCACGTAACAACTTTTTTCCCAAAAACCTTATTGTGTTGTGATTTAATTCTTTGGCATCAGAATTGAGAAAATCTACCTTGTATCTTGTCAATATATGTAGTGACCTGCCTCAAGTTTTCATCATTTTAAAAATATACCATTAAGGATAGTTTTCATAAAGAGTTGTTCCGTGAAGATATCATTAGGTTTGAAGTGAAGAATTGCATGCAGAAGAAGTGTGCATTGCTTGAATTTGCTATTGAAGTCTAGGTTTGGTTATCATGAATAATTTAGTTTGACACATCAAGTTATGGTTAGTCGTCTCGATTCGTAATTAAACTCTTTCCCCTTACTTCCTCCATTTACATTAACTCAATCAAAATGACCCTTCTGAGATTTGATTCATTCTCTGGAACACTATAAGATTCAAATATCCGGACGCCGGTCAAGCGCCTTTAATAGTGATCAGGAACAAATTTTCCCCCACAAGTTCAGCACTTTGTTACAAGTAAAGGTCGTGCATAGGAATGAAAGAACCGATTCCAACAGAAAGGTCGTTTCCCTGATCTTTTATCACAACCTTTTTCATAATTGCTGCATGAAGAAAATGTAAAGAGACCATTCAGGAGAATCTATACGGTAATTATGGGGGTAAAAAGGTTGAAGGTGTTAAATAAAAGGCTGGTAGCATATGACTGAGCTTGGGGACAAAAACAATGGAATAAAGGCAAAATCTAAGCCATCAGTATGCTCAGACATTCTAAGAACACCGACTAACGACTGTCCTGCTGTGAACAAAACATGGACTGTTTTTCCACTCGTTTTCAAAGGAGACCTGCGGATTAATCAACAGTCACTCTTATTGCTTCTCTAGGTGTTGTGGCTTGTAGGTTTTGAATAGGATAGTAGTCGGAAAATGGTTGGTCGCTTTTATTCAAATCTGTAGAATGGTCACGGAACACTTCTTTTGGTTCTATTATTAAAGTTCAAAAACTATCCTCGTGGCATGCGTGTCAGTTGAGAGAAAAGTGACGGAAGATAATTAGGAACTGTATGAGGAAATATTGAAAGGCGGAACAAAGTTTAACGTGCCGTACCCGAAACTGTGTTCACTTTGATTTAAAGTGCTGGCGTTACTTTTTGGAAAATTGTCTTGGTTTATCGATCTCATAATCTCTCACCTTATTATCTTGATCAATGAAATAAAGTATTCAGGACTCCCTTCTTCATTCGTGCTTTAAATGTTTGTATTTGACGCGTGAAAAGCATGAAATTAAAGATGTTAATTACGGATAGATTTCTCACTGAAAGTTTGAAAGAAATAACTGCCTTTGCCTTTTCGCTTTCGGAATGTTTGTTTTTATAAGAGTTTGCTTTATGTTATTCAGTTTACCCAGGCCTCTGAGTTTACAATTTAGTTATGCTTTAGTTTTGCGTGGAAATTATAAACTGATTAATCGTCATTTACTCATATGTCATTGATAGGAATTGTTTTATTTAACTTTATTAAAAACATGTTACAAAAACTGGACACAACTAATTTCCATACATGCTGTAAAGTAACTAAATAGGTACAGTCAGTAATTGTTTAAAAATATATATTTTAAAAAAGGTAACATTTTAGTTTTTTAAAAGGATGCTTTCATCGGATAACATACATTGTAGGGACTCTCTTTTTCAGTTAAACGCCGCATAACATATTATTGACACAAACAATCTGTATCAAAAACTTTGCCACATTCTTTGAAATAGGTCCTTTGGGTGGCACAAATCGCTAAAGAACGTACACAAGCTATACTATATTTTCTACACTTGACTGTCACAACCATAAGACTGCCACAGGGTTCCGTGCTTGTGCTGATCAGACATCCTGGTACCTGGCGTGCTCCTCTGTCATGCACATGCTTGGATAGTTGCAGGCTGCTGGTGTTCGCATTGTCAACATCGATTTGAGTTCCATTGTCGTGATGCTCTTCTGCGAGGACTTGTGGATAATAACTGATACCGGCTGGATATGCTGTGGCGGTGCTGATGCAAAGCACAAGGGTTGTTGCGAGCAACTGATGGAAAATATAGGTGCTGATTAGGAGAATTGCTATATAATAATGCTGACTTAATCTAGAAAGAGACGATCACGAACTCTCGAAATGTTTCCTCTTTAAAACTTATAGCAAAATAAAACATGAAAAACGTATAAAAAATACAATATATCATCAAAATAAGGTTCGACTCTTCAACATCGTGATTAAGTGCAGTAATCCTTCGAATTATCTATGGTGTGAACAATCTACAAGATTTCAATTCAAATACTAATGAGTAACTAGGTCTTAGGCACTTCTAATCTAAATCTTAAGGATATCGCTGCGGGAGACGCGGTATAAAAGAGGACTGAGGCGTTAGGAATATTAAACCGCCAGAATACTTTTTTGAAGGCAAAAGCAGCGTGCGCTTATACATCTATTGACTGTTACTAGGAGAGAAATATGTAATGAACATCGTTGAAAAGAGTAGTGAGCTTTAAACACTGATAATAGAGAAAGCCTTCACGAAGATAAATAAATGATGTGTTTTTTTTTGTGGACCAATTCATTTCTGTCCTCATCCTATTTCGGATGAACGAGGAAGACAGAGGAATACTGAGACTGAAGATAGCGTCTGTCTCTTTGGACTGTGAGAGAAAGCAATGAAACATACCTTGAAATGGTTAAGCATCATGTTCAGTGATCTGTTTGTAACGTTTCAATAAGTTCTACTATGGATTTTCAGTCTTGATATCGAAGAGTCTCTTGAAATATGTACCAAATCAACTGCAGGCCTACCTTATATACAATCGATGGGAAGAGACATTTTTAGAAAATCGGCTTGCGCTCGAAAATAGAGTAACCAATTTAAATGCAAGCTACCATGGAATGTATGGGCAACTTCAAACAGCTATGATGTAACAACATCCTCTTCAGTTCTTTACCATCAATGTGGCGCACATCCTCCTAGCTTATTGTGCTTAGAAAAACAAAGTGAACTTCCCTTGTAACAGAAAGTACGGTAAGTGAGTCTTCTTAACATGCAATGGCGTAAAATATTCCAAGCCCTCCTTCGACTTCTCTTGTGTCCCTGTGTGTTTCAAAGAATGAGGTAAATGTTTATTTTTTTCATGTTATGGAAATATTTTGATATGCACAGGAGATTCCCTTCAATGTCACTCCTATGAAACTGGGCCGGTTGCTAAACTTCAAACCTGATTACGACCTTGGCAGGTTTGCGGAAAAGTTACTACTGAGTTAATTGTGGAAAAAGAAACACTTACCTAAATTATACAGCACTATTATAAATATCCTGTCATAAAGCTTCCTTAACAATGAATACAGGAAAGAGCAGACCAGCAGAAAATGATCAGAAAATTATGGAAGAGCTTGCTAAAACGGCTTAATGACTTACAAAATAGCAGCACTGAATCCTTGCGTAATTTTTGCACATGAAAAGAGCCTGTTTGATCTCTGTTCGCATTGTCAACCTAACTCAAGTTAATTGTAATTACCTACAGTATCTTAAACAGTCGCCAATACTCTGTTTTTGTATTCATACAAATTGAACCTGGTCCCCAAAATATAAAACTGCTCTCTAGAGCCAGCCATGTTTAATCGCGTGGTTTGAGAGTAAAGACTAAAGTTTCTCCACATCTACAATACATTTCTCGAGCGTCGTTTCCTTCCTCTTTGATTTCTTTTCTTTAACAAATGTTTGATTTGTTTGACAGGTCAGTTGTGGGAAGTAATAACGTTGACCTGGTTGCAGGAAGATCCATTCTTGCTGAAACTTTAAATGTTTTCCGAGAATGCGGTAATAAGATAAGAAGCAAATATTTTAACGAACTTTCTGAGAAAAACACAGGGTAAACCGTCAAAGATCTGTCAGAAATCCTCTTTTAGACACCCGCATTTTACAGCGAAAAACTAAATTATAGGCTTGAGGCGATTAGTACATCACAAGTTAAGTCCGAAAACTGTCACGCATGTACAACACTTGGTTCACTTTACGAGTAGAGGTCGAAAATAGGAGGCATATTATTTATGATTAGAAGGTAAGCAAGCTTGTTTACCTAACTTGTAAAAAGTCCCTAATGAAGTTTCACAAACGCATGAGCGATGAAAACAATAAAAGCTAAGTTTTTCGTTTGTTTCACGATGTAGTCACGTGTGATTTAGATCGCGACGTTTACTGCTAGTCTTCTTCAGGCGATGAGGTCGACTGGTCATGCGTGATCTTATAAAGCATGATGCTCTGCTGTGATTAGTTGTTTTTCAACAGCTCTGATTGGTGCATTTCGATCCTTGCTGTTCACTCAGTGATTTGCTCCCTCGGCGGTCCATTGTCGCACGGCTCTCCTGTTGCTGTGTTTCTTGATCGTGGGTATCCACGCTTCTGGAATTTCTATTCCACCATCCCTGTCGACGGTGACGACCCGGCTAAACAAGATGGCGTAGTTTACAGGATTCCATGTGAATGTGGCAAGGTGTACAATCGCTCTGACGAAGGGCTAACGCTCGAAACGTCAGCTTTTTTACCCTTTACGGTGGCTAATTTACGTTTTCAACCCAGTTGTTAACACTAAATTACCTGCTATACTCTCCCACCGACGCAGCACCACAGTTTCTTTAGAAACTTACCCCTTTATTCATTTGTACATCGGAGAGACTAGAAGACCACGGTAAGACAGAATTAAGGAGCACGATCGAGACATTCGACTCGCCCGTACCGAAACCTTCGCCGTTTCAGAGCATGCCCACAACACCGGACATAAGCCACTCTGGAACCAAGTAAAGTTTATTGATCGTGACCCTTATTACTAAACGCGCAGGGTCAAAGAGGCAATTCATAGAAGGCTTCACCCTAACAACATCAAATTTTATTGTTATTCACCACGATGAATAACCACAACCTTTTCTACGAGATGAAAACAAGCTTTTTTTTCAGTACGTACAGAGCTGCTCATTAGAACATAATTTTTTTTCTTTGAAAAAGTATAATATCAGAAAACTGTGGAAAACGCCGTTAACGTCATCCATCAGGTACTAATTAAAAGCGGGGAAAAAAAGCACGCATTCGACAGTAAAGCAGCAGGAAAGGTTATCGTGGCAATGTCGTGAGGAGGATTTGTTGATTTAAGGTCAAGCTGTTAATACCATGTTTCCGCTTGGTATGCCTTCCAAATATCAGACACCTTTTTCCCTATGGTTTACTTATGGCTTCAGAGAATTCAGAGCCATCTGATTCCTTACTGAATTTTTATAATAGCATGAAAGTTACAGCTCTATGGACCATCAAATAAAAACCAAATGTTCCATGTTTTCCCGCGAGCGTTATGAACTTCCTGTTTCACGTTAAACGTCTCAAATGGTAATCATTTAAGTTGGCTTACAATGCTGAATCATTCGTCTTAGACTAGAATGTTTGTTTTACTTATTTGCTCGACCAGTGCTCATTATTGCTCAAATTTTTATCAGATTACGTAAACTTAAGAGATTCCCATACTTTTTGAGGTCCTTGCTTTTTCTGCTTGTCACATATTATTGGTAGTCTCTTTCGCAGCTGTTCTTCGGGATGTCACGCAACTCTACCCCTAAACTAACTTTGTTGTGACATCCTGTAAAACGGCTGCGAACAAGAGTAGTTATCTGAAAAACCCAAAAACATTTTCATCCCGCATAACTGTGTTCTCTCTGATATTTGGATTTATTGTGAAGCACAATCATTTCGATGTGCATACTGCAATAACAGTTAATATCAGATCAAGGATAAAATGTAATAACTTTTTTATTTTCTTCATAAAGGCAAAGCTTATTTCTACAAATATCATGTATCAACTTTATTGAATAAATAGAAAAAATTAATTGAAAGTACAATATTACAGAAACGATATGTTCATTTCATTAAGAAGTGTTTCATAGTCTTTACTTACAAATAGTACGTACAGTGTAATAATTAAGGCTTTAGAAATAAGGTTATTTATTATTAATTAGCAATAACTATTTGAAATTCAAGTAGGACAACGATGTTAACATTTCCGGGCAAAACATTTATAGTATATCAAATTTATTCGGAAGATCGATAATTTTGAAATACTGTGTAACTGTTCATTCTTGTTTAAGATTTGCATAAACAGGCTGTAAGAAATGCTTTACCGCATTCTTGATAGTAGGTTTTTTGAGGCATACAAGTTGGTGAAATGACTCCTCTTCCAATACAAGTCACACTTTGTTTTCTACACTTGACTGTCACAACCATAAGACTGCCACAGGGTTTCATTTCTGTGCCCATCTGACATCCTAATACTTGGCGTTCTTTTCTATCATGCTCATGCTTGATTGATAGCTGCAGACTGCTGTTGTTTGCACTGTCATGTTTGATGTCAGCCGGATTTACGGCATGGATTTGGTTATCATCATTCAAATTTTCTTCTGAGAGGACTTTTTGGTAAGAATCTGTGCTAGCAGGGTATGCCACTGTGGTACTGATGTAAACCACCAGGATTGGAGCAAGGAACTGATAGAAAAATAAAGATGGAGATGAGGAGAACTGCTGTATGATAATTCTCTATGGTACGCCACTTGTTTATTCATTTTTATTTTACTGGACTCAAAATCAGGTTTTCTAAGAGAAAAATTTCCCTTGAAATCCAGAATGCTCAATTGCTCACATATGTGTTTCAATCAAGCTCGTGTTGTCGGTAGTCAGTGGTTTTCGCCAGTGAACAGCACTGCGCGTTTTTTAGTTTTGTTGGTGCTCGCTTACCGTTAGACATATCACTTTAGAATGTGTCCATTTTCTGACCGTGAAATGATCGTCGTCTCTAAAATCGTAGACTATCGATAGTCTAGGAGAGAGTTTTTGAAAGAGTACTCGACTGAGAAACAAAACGAGTAATCGAAAAGTGCCCGGTTACAGGAAACGATTGCTGAAGAGAGTGGTCGTTACCAAATAACCGTTATTTAACAAAACGAACATTTTTCTCTCCTGTTTTCTTAATTTAGAAAACGCACTTATTCTAGATAACCATGGAAGAAGTAGGCACGAAGTCACAGGTAAAAGTGCTCAATCTTCTCATGAAAGCGAAAAACACAAAAAGTTTCACGATGCAGTTTCTGGTTTTCACTAAGTGTGATATTTCACTGTCCTCTTTGACTGAACTAATGTGGGTTACTCCATCCTCAATTTCGTAAGATTGACGAGTACATGCGTCTTGTGGAGTAAAAGATCGAGAATGCAAAAGACATACCTTAAACTGTTTAAACATTTTCAGTGGTCTGTTTGTAACGTGGCACTGGATCCTCTGATGACTTTGTTAGTTGCGATGTCGAAGAAGTTGATGAAATACTTATCAAGTCTAACTAAAAGTCAACCTTTTATAGAGTCCATTGGAAAAGACATTTTTAGAACATTAGCGAATATGTAAGCGCCTGTAATTTTGTAACGCCCCCTCTCCTAACTGTGGGATAATCATATATCTTCCTCGTTTACCTTAGCGACGAATGAACTTCCTTTTTTGCGAAAGTTGGGATGAAAAATAATGTTTGTGTCCCAAATGATGGCTCTTGTGCAACTGAAAATATCTAAAGAATGCGGCAACTGTTCGTTTTTGAGAGCGAGTGAAGTTAGATGCATAAGGTGAGGGGATTCCCGCGCAGTCGCCCAGTATTTGGAAATACGTAATAACTGTCTCCACTGATAGAAGTCCATTCCAGTATCTCACTTTCACAAATGCATTTTTTCAAAATTTCCTTTAGAGTAGTTAAATGTAATTACTGACAACACAAAACAACAAGGAATCCAACAAGGAAGCTACATAGTACCTTTAAAGTGACACAAGAGATAATAAACTCTCGTGAGTGCCACTAACCCCCAAACTTTTTTCTACAGAAGAAATTTCCTTGTCTTTTTGATCATTACAATGATAGAATTATCACAATCCAATTAAACCTCGCAATTCTACAAGCAGTTAAAGCTCAATTTTTCGGGGCTTAGTGACACTCTTAACTAAATTAATTATAAACAGTTACGGGCATAAACTACTGTATTGATCAAATAGGGTGCTTACTGGGCATCGAAAATCGGGAAATCCCCAGGTTACCAAGCACATATCTTTGGCTAAATTCCTAAACGGCGGAGCCGTTATGCTGCATATTCTCTAATGCTACGAAAGAGTTTTCGCAGTTGCTCACGGAGTTTCATTGCTCTAATTGATCGTAAGATGAACGTATTTCCTTTCCTACTACCATGTTTCATTTTTATTTTACTTCCACTAGCGTTGGGATTCTAACGTGCCCAACCATGTTATGCAAATAATGGAAATTTTCAACCAGACAGTCTTCCGCTCTGAACACGAAAGTGGTCTGGGATGATGATTGTCGTATTTTCACAAGAAAAGATTTGCTGATCATGGGATTCCACTACAATGTGATGTTTTCCTGTAGCAACCTTTTTCTGTCAGACTCTAGGTTTTTAAAGAACGGAAACTCTAAACGTGTAAAAAAATTGCATCATATTTCATTTTTAGAGTTTTTTTTTTTTTGGCCAGAGCTATTTGCTTTCCGTGGTAATACCTTTAAAAGGGGGGGGGGGGGGGGGGGGATACAAACCCCTTTTTATTTGCAATCATCTATCTGACGGTAAGTTTCTTGATGTAATTTTGTCGTTGTAGGCACGTAACAACTTTTTGCCCAAAAACCTTATTTTCTTGTGATTTAATCCTTTGGTAAATCAGAGTTAAGAAAATCTGCCTTGTATCTTGTCAATATATAGTGACCTACCTCAAGTTTTCATCATTTTAAAAATAAACCATAAAGGGTTGTTTTCACAAAGAGTTCTTCCGTGAAGATATCATTAGGTTTGAAGTCAAGAATTGCATACAGAAGAAGTGTGCATTGCTTGAATTTGCTTCTGAAGTCGAGGTTTAGTCATCATGAAGAATTTAGTTTTACTTATCAAGTGGTGGTTAGTCGTCTCGATTCGTAATTAAAATCCTGCTTCTTACTTCCTCTATTGCCATTAACTTAATAAAAATGATCATTCTAAGATTTGATTCATTCTCTGGGACACTTGAAAAGATTCAAACTTCTGGACGCCGGTCGATTGCCTTTAACAGTGGTCAGGAACAAATTTCTCTCTACGATATCGCCACTTTGTCACAAGTAAAGGTCATGCATGAGAATGAAAGAACCGATGAAGAACTGATGTTTTATCATAATCTTTGTCATAATTATAGCTGCATGAAGAAACTGTAAGGAGACTATTCAGGAGAATCTATATGGTAATTATGGGGATTAATAAGTTGAAGGTGTTAACTAAAAGGCTGGTAGCATATGACTGAGTGTGGAGACAAAAACAACGGAATAACGGTACAATCTAAACCATATTTGCTCGGCATTCTAAGAATACTGACTAACGACTGTCCTGCTGTGAATAAATATTCTCCATATGCATGGACTGTTTTTCCTCTGCAATTGGCCCAGCTGTTAGCAACTTAAAGCCACTCGTTTTTAAAGGAGACCTGCGGATTAATATAATCAACAGCCACTCTTAGAGTTATTACTTCTCTGGGCGTTGTGGCTTGGAGGTTTTGAATAGGATAATAGTCGCAAAAAGGTTGGTCGCTTTTATTCTAATCCGTAGAATGGTTACGGAATACGCGTTTCAGTTTTGTTATTTTAGCTCAAAAACAATCTTCGTGACATGCGTGTAATTGAGACAAAAGTGACAGAAGATAATCAAGGAACTGTATGAGGAAATATTGAAAGGCGGAACAAACGTAACGTACCGGAAACTGCTTCAGTTTGATTGAAAGTGCTTACGTTACTTTTTGGATATCGGTGTATCGGTCTCTTCATCTCTCACCTTATTATCGTGATCTATGAAATAAAGTATTCAAGACTCCATTATTCATTCGTGGTATTTTGTATCTGACTCGTGAAAAGCATTAAATCAAAGATGTTAATTATGGGTAGATTTCTCGCTGAAAGTTTGAAAGAAATAACTGCCTTTGCCTTTTCACTTTCGGACAGTTTGCATTATGTTATTTTATTAGGAATAGTCTTATTTAACTTTATCAAAAACATGTCACCAAAACTGGACACACCTAATTTCCATACATGCTGTAAAATAACTAAAATAGTACAAACAGTAAAAAAGATATTTTAGAAAAGGTGAAATTTTTCGAAAGATGCTTACATCGGATAACATTCATTGTAGAGAATCTCTTTTTTAACGCCGCGTAACATATCATTGATGTTTAGTATTTACATAGACAATCTGTATTAAAAGCTTTATCACATTCTCCAAAGTAGGTCTTTTGGATCGCACAAGCCGTTGAAATAGGGCCTAAACAAGCTACACTATGTTTTCTACACTTGACTGTCACAACCATACGACTGCCACAGGGTTCCGTTCTTGTGCTGATCAGACATCCCGGTACCTGGCGTGCTCTTCTGTCATGCACATGCTTGGATGGTGGCTGCAGGCTGCTGGTGTTCGCATTGTCAGAATGCGCTACATCGATTTGAGTTTCATTGTCGTGATGCTTTTCTGGGAGAACTTGGGCGGGATAATAATTGATGCCGGCTGGATATGCTGTGGCGGTGCTGATGCAAAGCACCAGGATTGTGGCGAGCAACTGATGAAAAATATAGATGCCGATTAGGAGAATTGCCATGTAATAATGCTAACTTAATTTACAAAGAGAAGACCGCAAACTCTCGAAATGTTTCCTCTTTAAAACTGATAGCAAAATAAAAAATACAATAGATCATCAAAAGAAGGTTCGACTCTTCAACATCATGATTAAGTGCAGTTATCCTTAGAATTATCTATGGTGTGAACAATCTAAAAGATTTTAATTCAAATACTAATGAATAACAGGAGGCCATTACCATTAATTGGCTTCTTCGAGTAAGTAGTTTTTAGGCACTTGTAATCTAAATCTTAAGGTTATCGCTGCGGGGGAAGCGATGTAAAAGAGGACTGACGGCGTTAAGAATATGAAACCGCTAGAATATTTTTTCAGAGGAAAAAGTAGCGTGCACTTATCATCTATTGACTATTACTAGGAGACGGAAATATGTAATGTACCGTGAACATCTCTGAAAAGAGTAGTGAGTTTTAAACGCTGATAATAGGAAAAGCCTTTACGAAGATATATAAATGATGCGAGTATTTTTTTGTGGACCAATTCATTTCTGTCTTTATCCTATTTTGGAGGAACGAGGAAGACAGAAGAACACCTAAAGACTAAAGCTGGCGTCTGTCTCTTTGGACCGTGAGAGAAAGCAATGAAACATACCTTGAAAAGGTTAAGCATCATGATCAGTGATCTGTTGCAATAAGTTCTTCAATGGGTTTTTCAGTCTTGAGATTGAGGAGTCTCTTGATATATGTAACAAATCAACTGCAGGTCCACCTTATATACAATCCATGGGAAGAGACACTTTTAGAAAATCAGCTTGCGCTCGAAAATAGAGCAACCAATTTGAAGGCAAGCTACTATGGAATGTATGGGCAACTTCAAACAGCTATGATGTAACAACATCCTCTTCAGTTCTTTACCATCAATATGGCGCACATCCTCCTAGCTTATTGTGCTTAGAAAAACAAAGTGAACTTCCCTTGTAACAGAAAGTACGGTAAGTGAGTCTTCTTAACATGCAATGGCGTAAAATGTTCTACGCCCTCCTTCGACTTGTTTTGTGTTCTTTGGTGTTTCAATGAATGCGGTAAACGTTTAATTTTTTTAATGTGATGCAAATATTTTGATATTCACAGGGGATTCCCTTCAATGTTACTCCTATCAAATTGGGCCGGATGACAAACTTCAAACAAATTTGCGACCTTGGCAGGTTTGCGGAAAATTTACTACTAAGCAGTACCTAGATTATATACCACTATTATAAATATCCTGTGATAAAGCTTCCTTAACAATGACTACAAGAAAGAGAGGAGCGGCAGAAAATGGTCAAAAAACTGCGGAAGAGCTTGCTAAAACGACATGACGCACAAAACAGTGGCACTGAATCTTTGCGTAATTTTTTATATAAATTTAATCTGGAGCCATGTTTTATCGCGTCGTTTTAGAGTAAAGCCTCAAGTTTCTCCAAATTTAAGAGACGAAAACAAACAAAATTGCTCGATCGTCGTCTCTTTCTTCTTTGATTTCTTTTCGTTAATAAATATTTGATATGTTTGAGAGGTCAGGTATAAGAAGTAAGAACTATTGGTCTTTTTCTAACCTAACGGCAGGTAGATCCATTCGTGCTGAAACTTTAACAGTTTCCGAGAATGAGGTAAGAAGGAAATTTAATTCACTTTCTGAGAAAAACACTGGGTGAACCACCAAATATCTGTCGAAAATCCTTTGTTAGACACCCACGTTACGGAAGTGAAGTAAACGGAAAAAGAGAGACCGGAAAAAGAACAGCAAAATGATCAATCAAGAAAGAGAATAGACGCGGTTCTGGCATGGACTTAAACTTAAGCTACTTAAACGCCCGACGCAAAATGTGACAAGTATACAGGAAAAAATCATGTTGGCTAGTGGTTCAAGGTCATTCTCTACAGACCAAATTTTTATGTCATTACTAAGTTAACAAGAATGCCCCATGGCTTGTATTTTGCATTAGCTCAGTACTTACGTAAGACATGAGGATTCCCGTTACTGTCACTAGTCGCGTGGTTAAGACACTTTCGCTTCGAGTGACTCAAACAGATTCGGTGACGGATAAGTCATGCAACCTTTACACACTCATTGCGCGCTTCCTTCCTCCTTCCGATCCCTTCCCAATTCAAACTCTCTTGTTGTGGTCGAGAAAGCTTCATTAAGGGTTTCTGGGCACGATCATGCTATAGTACGTATTAATCAAAGCTTTAAGAATTAGTTTATTTCCACAAATATGAATTAGCAATAACTATTTGAAATTCAAGTAGGACAACGATGTTAACATTTCCGGGCAAAACATTTATAGTATATCAAATTTTTTGCAAGATCTCTTAAAATAGTTTTGTCACACTGTGTAACTGTAAATTCTTGTTTAAGATTTGCATAAACAGGCGGTAAGAAATGCTTTACCGCATTTTTGATAGTAGGTTTTTTGAGGCATACAAGTTGGTGAAATGACTCCTCTTCCAATACAACTCACACTTTGTTTTCTACACTTGACTGTCACAACCATAAGACTGCCACAGGGTTTCATTTCTGTGCTCATCTGACATCCTAAGACTTGGCGTTCTTTTCTATCATGCTCATGCTTGAATGATAGCTGCAGACTGCTGGTGTTTGTACTGTCGTGTTTGATGTCAGCCGGATTTACGGAGAGGCTTGTCGGTAATAAGTTGTGCTAGCAGGGTATGCCATGGTGGTACTGATGTAAACCACCAGGATTGGAGCAAGGAACTAATTGAAAAATAAAGATGGTGATGAGGAGAACTGCTGTATGATAATGCTCTATGGTGCACCACTTGTTTATTCATTTTTATTTTTACTGCACTCAAAATCAATGGTTTTCGTCACCGAACAGCACTGCGCCTTTTTGGGTCTTGTTGGTGCACGCTTACTGCTAGACATATAACTTTAAAATGTGTCCAATTTCTGACCGTGAAATGGTGGACGTCTCTAAAATCGTAGACCACCGATAGCCTAGGAGAGAGTTACTTGACTGAAAAACAAAACGAGTGATCAAAAAGTGCCCGCTTACAGGAAACGGTTGTTTAAGAGAGTGGTCGGCATCGAAGATCAGGGAATCCTCAGGTTATCAAGCAGATGTCTTTGGCTAAATTCCGACGTTGTAAATATCCTGTAATATAGTTTCCTTAACAATGAATACAAGAAAGAGAGGTCCGGCAGAAAATGGTTGGGAAAAGTTACTGCTAAGTTTATTGTGTAAAACTTGTACCATTACGCGCTACGAAAAGAGAAATTGAATTGAGCTCGTATGCACCCGTATTATATAGAGTAAACTTTCTAATCGGATCCTGATAAGGATTAATTGTGAATTTAATTTATGTTGATTCAGCATCACTTTGACATTCAGACAGGTAAACTCGATTAGCGAAGGTGCATATCAAAATGTGTATAGTACAATGATAATAGTATGGAAATAATCAAAGTATTTACCACTTTACTTATTTATTTATTAAACTTTCATGTTTATATTAAAATAAGAAATAATACGGAATTAAGCAAGATATTTACAACATTACTTATTTATTCACCTTTTATGAACAAGCTGTCAAAAACAAGGCTTAAACACGGTTTACTTCTAAACATGTCATATAATAATAACAAATCCATAAGGGTTAAAACAATACTGTTTAATGTTTTTCTTTTAGCCCAAACTCAAAAAGGTGTTCACTTCACTCAGATTTTGAACGAACATTTGTTTTTGCAACAACATGTAACAGTACGTAACGTACTTTTCTAGCTGTCTCAGTTTCGTTGTCGAAGATTTCTGTTTATGATATTTGGGCTCAATGTAAGGTCCTAATTTTCTGACGTCCTCTTTCTTATCCATATCACGAGACTGTCGTTTTTGTCTTCCACGCCAACAACCATATAAACTTGCTTTTAACGAACTCAACTCATTCATGTCCTTTACACCCATGTGACATGCAAGGTAGCAACCTGCTCCCTCCACATTTGTCGGTCCTTTGTTATGAGCTTGATGCCTCCCCGGATCTTCCCCATCTCCTTAATTTCTTTCTCTACTGTCCACCGCCAGTTGTTCCTGGGGCGGCGTTTCCATTCGCGTGTCCAGTGTAGAGCAATTTTTGCGATAGAGGCTCCTTGGCTGGTGACGTGTCTAATCCACCTACTAGCGTCTCCTCGTCAGAATGGTGGCCATTGGTTCTTTTCCGCATTGTTCCAAGAGATCTTTATTTGAGATGAAATTGTGCAAGAAGATGCATAGGTTACGTCGAGGGCTCTTGGTGTGAAATGCGGAGAGTTTTCATAAATCCTTCTCTGTCAAGCGCCAAAATTTTTTAACTATATACGAGAGTTGTCGGGATGCAGCTGTGATAGATGTTCAGCTTAATACGAGTACTGTAAGTGGAGGAACGCCATATTTTATTCATAATATTGGGCCGGCTCTGGATGTTCATGTCACTTCCTCCATCTCTATGATGATGCTGCCAAGATAGATAAATTTGTCAGCGCCATAATTTCGGTCTCCTTGCTGCTGATGTTGAGGCCAACTTGCTTTGCAAACCGGGTGTTAAGGCGTCGAGTCTTAAATGTGCGAGTGGGTATGTGATAGTAAGGCTGAATCATCAGCGTAATTCAGGTCTTCCAAGTAGGAGAGAGGTGTCCATCTGATGCCCCTGAACTGATTCTCAGTGATGCACTGCATGAAGCAGTCCACAACAATGTAAGGCCCTAATTTGACGATGTCCGCTTTATTATCTATATCGCGAGACTGTCCCTACGTCGTCGACCTCAACAACGATATGCTTGCTGAGTCGCAACGGAAGATTCCCAACAGTTTTGGTTGCATACCTTCTACCTGTCTGTATTGCATTGTCGCTGGATCATGTTGGCACTGTGGCAAAATTATTTCCAATCAAAAAGTGCCCACTTACAAGAAACGGTTGTAAAGGTCATGCACGAGAATCAAAGAACCGATTCCAACGGAGAGATCGTTTCCCTGATCTCTTATCATAATCTTTTTCATTATAGATGCATGAAAAAAAATGTAAGGAGACCATTCAGATGAATCTATACGGTAGTTATGGGGATCAAAGGTTGAAGGTGTTAACTAAAAGGCAGGTAGCGTATGACTGAGCGTGAAGACAAAAACAATGGAATAACGGCGCAATCTAAGCCATATATGCTCAGGCATTCGAGAAAACTCACTAACGACTGTCCTGCTGTGAACAAATATTCCCTTTGGATTGTTTTTCCTCTTCAATTGACCCAGCTGTCAGCAACTTAAAGCCACTCGTTTTCAAAGGAGACCCTTCGATTAATCAACAGTCACTCTTATAGTTTTTTCTTCTCTACGTGTTGTGGCCTGTAGGTTTTGAATAGGATAGTAGTCGGGAAAAGGTTGGTTGCTTTTATTCAAACCGGTAGAATGTTTACGGAATACGTTTTTTGGTTTTACCATTAAAGTTCAAAAACCATTCTCGTGGCATGTGTGTAATTGAGACAATAGTGACGGAGTTTCAATCAGGAACTGTATAAGGAAATCTTGAAAGGCGGAACAAACGTACCGCACCGGACACTGTGTTTCAGCTTGATCTAAAGTGCTTACGTTACTTTTTGGATAATTGTCTTGGTTTACCGGTCTCTTCATCTCTCGCCTTATTATCGTGATCTATGAGATAAAGAATTCAAGACACATTATTCATTCGTGCTTTTTTGTATTCGACGCGTGAAAAGCATTAAATCAAAGATGTTAATTATGGATAGCTTTCTCGATTAAAGTTTGAAAGAAATAACTGCCTTTGCCTTTTCACTTTCGGAATATTTGTTTTTATAACATTTTGCATTATGTTATTCAGTTTACAGTTTGGCTTGGAAATTATAAACTGATTAATCGTCATTTACTCATATGTCATTGATAGAAATTGTTTTATTTAACTTTATCAAAAACATGTTACTAATACTGGACACAACTAATTTCCATACATGCTGTAAAGTAACTAAATAAGTACAAACAGTAAAAAATATATTTTAAAAAAGGTGACATTGCTTAGGGTTTTTTTAGTTTTTCGAAACGATGCCGTTTACTGTTTTAAAAAAGGTGACATTGCTTAGGGTTTTTTTAGTTTTTCGAAACGATGCCGTTACATTGGATAACATTCGTTGTAGAGACTCTCTTTTTTAAACGCCGCATAACATATCATTGATGTTTAGTATTTACATAGACAATCTGTATCAAAAACTTTGTCACATTCTTCAAAGTATTTTTTTTGGATGGCACAAGCCGTTGAAATACGGCCTAAACAAGTTATACTATGTTTTCTGCACTTGACTGTCACAACCATAAGACTGCCACAGGGTTCCGTTCTTGTGCTGATCAGACATCCTGGTACCTGGCGTGCTCTTCTGTCATGCACATGCTTGGATGATGGCTGCAGGCTGCTGGTGTTCGCATTGTCAGAATGCGCTACATCGATTTGAGTTTCATTGTCGTGGTGCTGTTCGGCGAGGACTTGTGCGGGATAATAATTGATGCCGGCTGGATATGCTGTGGAGGTGTTGATGCAAAGCACCAGGATTGTGGCGAGCAACTGATAAAAAATATAGCAGGTAATTTAGCCTAAACAATTGAGTTGAAAACGTAAATTGGCCACCGTAAAGGGTAAAAAAGCTGGCGTTTCGAGCGTTAGTTCTTCGTCAGAGCGCTCTGACGAAGTGCAGTTATCCTTAGAATTATCTATGATATGAACAATCTACAAGATTTCAATTCAAATACTAATGAATAACAGGAGCCCATTACCATCAATGGGCTTCTGCGAGTAAGTAGTTCATAGGCACTTTTAATCTAAATCTTAAGGTTATCGCTACGGGAGAAGCGATATAAAAGAGGACTGACCGCGTTAAGAATATGAAACCGCTAGAATATTTTTTTAAAGGAAAAAGTAGCGTACAACTATACGTCTATTGACTATTACTAGGAGTGAAATATGTAATATACTGTGAACTTCACTGAAAAGAGTAGTTAGTTTTAAACGCTGATAACAGAAAAAGCCTTCACGAAGATATATAAATGATGTGAGTTTTTTTTGTGGACCAATTCAGTTCTGTCCTCATCCTATTTCGAATGAACGTGGAAGACAGAAGAATACCAATAAACACCGAAGCTGGCGTCTGTCTCCTTGGACCGTGGGAGAAAGAAATGAAACATACCTTGAAATGGTTAAGCATCATGTTCAGTGGTATGTTTGTAACGTTGCAATAAGTTCTTCGATGGGTTTTTCAGTCTTGATATCGAAGAGTCTCTTGATATATGTAACAAATCAACTGCAGGTCCCCCTTATATACAATCCACGAGAAGAGACATTTTTAGAAAATCAGCTTGTGCTCGAAAATAGAGCAACCAATTTGAAGGCAAGCTACCATGGAATGTATGGGCAACTTCAAACAGCTATGATGTAACAACATCCGTTCTTTACCATCAATGTGGCGCACATCCTCCTAGCTTATTGTGCTTAGAAAAACAAAGTGAACTTCCCTTGTAACAGAAAGTACGGTAAGTGAGTCTTCTTAACATGCAATGGCGTAAAATATTCCAAGCCCTCCTTCGACTTCTCTTGTGTCCCTGGGTGTTTCAAAGAATGAGGTGAATGTTTATTTTTTTCATGTTATGGAAATATTTTGATATGCACAGGAGATTCCCTTCAATGTCACTCCTATGAAACTGGGCCGGTTGCTAAACTTCAAACCTGATTACGACCTTAGCAGGTTTGCGGAAAAGTTACTACTGAGTTAATTGTGTAAAAAGAAACACTTACCTAAATTATACAGCACTATTATAAATATCCTGTCATAAAGCTTCCTGAACAATGAATACAGGAAAGAGTAGACCAGCAGAAAATGATCAGAAAATTATGGAAGGGCTTGCTAAAACGGCTTAATGACTTACAAAATAGCAGTACTGAATCCTTGCGTAATTTTTGCACATGAAAAGAGCCTGTTTGATCTCTGTTCGCATTGTCAACCTAATTCAAGTTAATTGTTAGTACCTACAGTATCTTAAACAGTCGCCAATACTCTTTTTTTGTATTCATACAAATTGAACCTGGTCCCCAAAAGATAAAACTGCTTTCTAGAGCCAGCCATGTTTCATCGCGTGGTTTGAGAGTAAAGACTAAAGTTTCTCCACATCTACAATAAATTTCTCGAGCGTTGTTTCCTTCCTCTTTGATTTCTTTTCTTTAAAAAATGTTTGATATGTTTGAGAGGTCAGTTGTGGGAAGTAATAACGTTGACCTGGTTGCAGGAAGATCCATTCTTGCTGAAACTTTAAATGTTTTCCGAGAATGCGGTAATAAGATAAGAAGGAAATATTTTAACGAACTTTCTGAGAAAAACACAGGGTAAACCGTCAAAGATCTGTCAGAAATCCCTTTTAGACACCTACATTTTACAGCGAAAAACTAAATTATAGGCTTGAGGCGATTAGTACATCACAAGTTAAGTCCGAAAACTGTCACGCATGTACAACACTTGGTTCACTTTACGAGTAGAGGTCGAAAATAGGAGGCATATTATTTATGATTAGAAGGTAAGCAAGCTTGTTTACCTAACTTGTAAAAAGTCCCTGATGAAGTTTCACAAACGCATGAGCGATGAAAACAATAAAAGCTAAGTTTTTCGTTTGTCTCACGATGTAGTCACGTGTGATGTAGATCGCGACGTTTCGACTGTATACTGCTAGTCTTCTTCAGGCGATGAGGTCGACTGGTCATGCGTGATCTTGTAAAGCATGATGCTCTGCTGTGATTAGTTGTTTTTCAACAGCTCTGATTGGTGCATTTCGATCCCTGCTGTTCACTCAATGATTTGCTCCCTCGGCGGTCCACTGTCGCACGGCTCTCCTGTTGCTGTGTTTCTTGATCGTGGGCATCCACGCTTCTGGAATTTCTCTTCCACCATCCCTGTCGACGCTGACGACCCGGCTAAACAAGATGGCGTAGTCTACAGGATTCCATGTGAATGTGGCAAGGTGTACATCGGAGAGACTGGAAAACCTATGTAAGACAGAATTAAGGAGCACGATCGAGACATTCGACTCGCCCGTACCGAGACCTTCGCCGTTTCAGAGCATGCCGACAATACCGGACATAAGCCACTCTAAGTAAAGTTTATTGATCGTGACCCTTATTACTAAACGCGCAGGGTCAAAGAGGCAATTCATAGAAGGCTTCACCCTAACAACATCAAATTTTATTGTTATTCACCACGATGAATAACCACAACCTTTTCTACGAGATGAAAACAAGCTTTTTTTACAGTACGTACAGAGCTGCTCATTAGAACATAATTTTTTTTCTTTGAAAAAGTATAATATCAGAAAACTGTGGAAAACGCCGTTAACGTCATCCATGAGGTACTAATTAAAAGCGGGGAAAAAAAGCACGCATTCGACAGTAAAGCAGCAGGAAAGGTTATCGTGGCAATGTCGTGAGGAGGATTTGTTGATTTAAGGTCAAGCTGTTAATACCATGTTTCCGCTTGGTATGCCTTCCAAATATCAGACACCTTTTTCCCTATGGTTTACTTATGGCTTCAGAAAATTCAGAGCCATCTGATTCCTTACTGAATTTTTATAATAGCATGAAAGTTACAGCTCTATGGACCATCAAATAAAAACCAAATGTTCCATGTTTTCCCGCGAGCATTATGAACTTCCTGTTTCACGTTAAACGTCTCAAATGGTAATCATTTAAGTTGGCTTACAATGCTGAATCATTCGTCTTAGACTAGAATGTTTGTTTTACTTATTTGCTCGACCAGTGCTCATTATTGCTCAAATTTTTATCAGATTACGTAAACTTAAGAGATTCCCATACTTTTTGAGGTCTTTGCCTTTTTCTGCTTGTCACATATTATTGGTAGTCTCTTTCGCAGCTGTTCTTCGGGATGTCACGCAACTCTACCCCTAAACTAACTTTGTTGTGACATCCTGTAAAACGGCTGCGAACAAGAGTAGTTATCTAAAAAACCCAAAAACATTTTCATCCCACATAACTGTGTTCTCTCTGATATTTGGATTTATTGTGAAGCACAATCATTTCGATGTGCATACTGCAATAACAGTTAATATCAGATCAAGGATAAAATGTAATAACTTTTTTATTTTCTTCATAAAGGCAAAGCTTATTTCTACAAATATCATGTATCAACTTTATTGAATAAACCGAAAAAATTAATTTGAAGTACAATATTACAGAAATGATATATTTATTTCATTAAGAAGTGTTTCATAGTCTTTACTTACAAATAGTACGTACAGTGTAATAATTAAGGCTTTAGAAATTAGGTTATTTATTATTAATTAGCAATAACTATTTGAAATTCAAGTAGGACAACGATGTTAACATTTCCGGGCAAAATATTTATAGTATATCAAATTTATTCGGAAGATCGATAATTTTGAAACACTGTGTAACTGTTCATTCTTGTTTAAGATTTGCATAAACCGGCTGTAAGAAATGCTTTACCGCATTCTTGATAGTAGGTTTTTTGAGGCATACAAGTTGGTGAAATGACTCCTCTTCCAATACAAGTCACACTTTGTTTTCTACACTTGACTGTCACAACCATAAGACTGCCACAGGGTTTCATTTCTGTGCTCATCTGACATCCTAATACTTGGCGTTCTTTTCTATCATGCTCATGCTTGATTGATAGCTGCAGACTGCTGTTGTTTGCACTGTCATGTTTGATGTCAGCCGGATTTACGGCATGGATTTGGTTATCATCATTCAAATTTTCTTCTGAGAGGACTTTTTGGTAAGAATCTGTGCTAGCAGGGTATGCCACTGCGGTACTGATGTAAACCACCAGGATTGGAGCAAGGAACTGATAGAAAAATAAAGATGGAGATGAGGAGAACTGCTGTATGATAATTCTCTATGGTACGCCACTTGTTTATTCATTTTTATTTTACTGGACTCAAAATCAGGTTTTCTGAGAAAAAAGTTTCCCTTGAAATCCAGAATGCTCAATTGCTCACATATGTGTTTCAGTCAAGCTCGTGTTGTCGGTAGTCAGTGGTTTTCGCCAGTGAACAGCACTGCGCGTTTTTTAGTTTTGTTGGTGCTCGCTTACCGTTAGAGATATCGCTTTAGAATGTGTCCATTTTCTGACCGTGAAATGATCGTCGTCTCTAAAATCGTAGACTATCGATAGTCTAGGAGAGAGTTTTTGAAAGAGTACTCGACTGAGAAACAAAACGAGTAATCGAAAAGTGCCCGGTTACAGGAAACGATTGCTGAAGAGAGTGTTCGTTACCAAATAACCGTTATTTAACAAAACGAACATTTTTCTGTCATGTTTTCTTAATTTAGAAAACGCGCTTATTCTAGATAACCATGGAAGAAGTAGGCACGAAGTCACAGGTAAAAGTGCTCAATCTTCTCATGAAAGCGAAAAACACAAAAAGTTTCACGATGCAGTTTCTGGTTTTCACTTAGTGTGATATTTCACTGTCCTCTTTGACTGAACTTATGTGGGTTACTCCATCCGCAATTTCGTGAGATTGACGAGTACATGCGTCTTGTGGAGTAAAAGATCTAGAATGCAAAAGACATACCTTAAACTGTTTAAACATTTTCAGTGGTCTGTTTGTAACGTGGCACTGGATCCTCTGATGACTTTGTTAGTTGCGATGTCGAAGAAGTTGATGAAATACTTATCAAGTCTAACTAAAAGTCAACCTTTTATAGAGTCCATTGGAAAAGACATTTTTAGAACATTAGCGAATATGTAAGCGCTTGGAAAGTTGTAATTTTGTAACGCCCCCTCTCCTAACTGTGGGATAATCATATATCTTCCTCGTTTACCTTAGCGACGAATGAACTTCCTTTTTTGCGAAAGTTGGGATGAAAAATAATGTTTGTGTCGCAAAATGATGGCTCTTGTGTAACTGAAAAGATCTAAAGAATGCGGCAACTGTTCTTTTTTGAGAGCGAGTGAAGTTAATTGCATAAGGTGAGGGGATTCCCGCGCAGTCACCCAGTATTTGGAAATACGTAATAACTGTCTCCACTGATAGAAGTCCATCCAGTATCTCACTTTCACAAATGCATTTTTTCAAAATTTACTTTAGAGTAGTTAAATGTAATTACTGACAACACAAAACAACAAGGAATCCAACAAGGAAGCTACATAGTACCTTTAAAGTGAAACAAGAGATTATAAACTCTCGTGAGTGCCACTAACCCCCAAACTTGTTTCTACAGAAGAAATTTCCTTGTCTTTTTGATCATTACAATGATAGAATTATCACAATCCAATTAAACCTCGCAATTCTACAAGCAGTTAAAGCTCAATTTTTCGGGGCTTAGTGACACTCTTAACTAAATTAATTATAAACAGTTACGGGCATAAACTACTGTATTGATCAAATAGGGTGCTTACTGGGCATCGAAAATCGGGAAATCCCCAGGTTACCAAGCACATATCTTTGGCTAAATTCCTAAACGACGGAGCCGTTATGCTGCATATTCTCTAATGCTACTAAAGAGTTTTCGCAGTTGCTCACGGAGTTTCATTGCTCTAATTGATCGTAAGATGAACGTATGTCCTTTTCTACTACCATGTTTCATTGTTATTTTACTTCCACTAGCGTTGGGATTCTAACGTGCCCAACCATGTTATGCAAATAATGGAAATTTTCAACCAGACAGTCTTCCGCTCTGAACACGAAAGTGGTCTGGGATGATGATTGTCGTATTTTCACAAGAAAAGATTTGCTGATCATGGGATTCCACTACAATGTGATATTTTCCTGTAGCAACCTTTTTCTGTCAGACTCTAGGTTTTTAAAGAACGGAAACTCTAAACGTGTACAAAAATTCCATCATATTTCATTTTTAGAGTTTTTTTTTTTGGCCAGAGCTATTTGCTTTCCGTGGTAATACCTTTAAAAGGGGGGGGGGGGGGATACAAACTCCTTTTTAAGGGTTGTTTTCACAAAGAGTCTTCCGTGAAGATATCATTAGGTTTGAAGTCAAGAATTGCATACAGAAGAAGTGTGCATTGCTTGAATTTGCTTCTGAAGTCGAGGTTTGGTCATCATGAAGAATTTAGTTTTACTTATCAAGTGGTGGTTAGTCGTCTCGATTCGTAATTAAAATCCTGCTTCTTACTTCCTCTATTGCCATTAACTCAATAAAAATGATCATTCTAAGATTTGATTCATTCTCTGGGACACTTGAAAAGATTCAAACTTCTGGACGCCGGTCGAGTGCCTTTAACAGTGGTCAGGAACAAATTTCTCTCTACGATATCGCCACTTTGTCACAAGTAAAGGTCATGCATGAGAATGAAAGAACCGATGAAGAACTGATGTTTTATCATAATCTTTGTCATAATTATAGCTGCACGAAGAAACTGTAATGAAACTATTCAGGAGAATCTATATGGCAATTATGGGGATTAATAAGTTGAAGGTGTTAACTAAAAGGCTGGTAGCATATGACTGAGTGTGGAGACAAAAACAACGGAATGACGGTACAATCTAAACCATATGTGCTCGGCATTCTAAGAATACTAACTAACGACTGTCCTGCTGTGAATAAATATTCTCCATATGCATGGACTGTTTTTCCTCTGCAATTGGCCCAGCTGTTAGCAACTTAAAGCCACTCGTTTTTAAAGGAGACCTGCGGATTAATATAATCAACAGCCACTCTTAGAGTTATTACTTCTCTGGGCGTTGTGGCTTGGAGGTTTTGAATAGGATAATAGTCGCAAAAAGGTTGGTCGCTTTTATTCTAATCCGTAGAATGGTTACGGAATACGCGTTTCAGTTTTGTTATTTTAGCTCAAAAACAATCTTCGTGACATGCGTGTAATTGAGACAAAAGTGACAGAAGATAATCAAGGAACTGTATGAGGAAATATTGAAAGGCGGAACAAACGTAACGTACCGGAAACTGCTTCAGTTTGATTGAAAGTGCTTACGTTACTTTGTGGATAATTGCCTTTTTATCGGTCTCTTCATTTCTCACGTTATTATCGTGATCTATGAGATAAAGTATTCAAGACTCCATTATTCATTCGTGGTATTTTGTATCTGACTCGTGAAAAGCATTAAATCAAAGATGTTAATTATGGGTAGATTTCTCGCTGAAAGTTTGAAAGAAATAACTGCCTTTGCCTTTTCACTTTCGGACAGTTTGCATTATGTTATTTTATTAGGAATAGTTTTATTTAACTTCATCAAAAACATGTCACCAAAACTGGACACCTAATTTCCATACATGCTGTAAAATAACTAAAATAGTACAAACAGTAAAAAAGATATTTTAGAAAAGGTGAAATTTTTCGAAACGATGCTTACATCGGATAACATTCATTGTAGAGAATCTCTTTTTTAACGCCGCGTAACATATCATTGATGTTTAGTATTTACATAGACAATCTGTATTAAAAGCTTTATCACATTCTCCAAAGTAGGTCTTTTGGATCGCACAAGCCGTTGAAATACGGCCTAAACAAGCTACACTATGTTTTCTACACTTGACTGTCACAACCATACGACTGCCGCAGGGTTCCGTTCTTGTGCTGATCAGACATCCTGGTACCTGGCGTGCTCTTCTGTCATGCACATGCCTGGATGATGGCTGCAAGCTGCTGGTGTTCGCATTGTCAGAATGCGCTACATCGATTTGAGTTTCATTGTCGTGATGCTTTTCTGGGAGAACTTGGGCGGGATAATAATTAATGCCGGCTGGATATGCTGTGGCGGTGCTGATGCAAAGCACCAGGATTGTGGCGAGCAACTGATGAAAAATATAGATGCCGATTAGGAGAATTGCCATGTAATAATGCTAACTTAATTTACAAAGAGAAGACCGCAAACTCTCGAAATGTTTCCTCTTTAAAACTGATAGCAAAATAAAAAATACAATAGATCATCAAAAGAAGGTTCGACTCTTCAACATCATGATTAAGTGCAGTTATCCTTAGAATTATCTATGGTTTGAACAATCTAAAAGATTTTAATTCAAATACTAATGAATAACAGGAGGCCATTACCATTAATTGGCTTCTTCGAGTAAGTAGTTTTTAGGCACTTGTAATCTAAATCTTAAGGTTATCGCTGCGGGGGAAGCGATATAAAAGAGGACTGACGGCGTTAAGAATATGAAACCGCTAGAATATTTTTTCAGAGTAAAAAGTAGCGTGCACTTATCATCTATTGACTATTACTAGGATTTCACTCTCAAAGTTACGTTTGGTTTTTAATTTATAGTGGATGTCAAATTTACATGACTATTTTTAATTCTACCACAGCATTCAAGTGGAAATGTGGGAAATACTTTCCCGGAAGTCTTTTTATTTTCTGTCGTACGCCAAACGTGTGTCTGGTTCCTTCTTGCTTTTCTCCTGACGCTTTCATTTAGTAAAACTTTCTTGTCCTTCCTCGAGTTACATCGTTTCTAAAATTGAAACTACTAAAGCCGATGAAATCAAAGAAACCAACTTTAAATTTCTCCCTGAGCATAAAGATTGCGCTTCACTAGAAACAAGTGAGCTATTTTCCTTTTACGGACATAGGCTATTATAACTTCTCTTGCTTCAATTTATTTAGCCGTTTCTTAGCTCTGTAAGTTTGTCAACCGATTGTGGATTAACTTTATGTTGATTCAGCATTACTTTGATATTCAGACATATAAACTTGATTAGCGAAGGTACATATCATAATGCGTATATTACAATGATAATAGTATGGAAATAATCAAAGCATTTACAACTTTACCTATTTATTTATTCACCTTTCATATGTATATTGAAAGAAGAAATAATACAGAATTAATCAAGATATTTACAGCATTACTTATTTATTTACCTTTTTGAATAAGCTGTCAAAATCAAGGCGTAAACACGGTTTCCTTCTAAACATTTCATATAGTAACTACAAATCCATAAGGGTTAAAACAATACTGTTTAATGTTTTCGGCCCAAAATCAAAAAAGGTGTTCACTTTACTGAGATTTTGCCTGAACACTTGTTTTTGTGACGACATATAACAGTAGGTAACGTTCTTTTCTAGCTGTCTCACTTTCGATGTCGAAGATTTCTGTGCGATATTTGTCTAAACCAACTTTCATTTCGCGTTTGAAGGAACCAATAGAATTGGTCATTCACAGAAAACCAACTTTAATACAGAAATAGAGTAACTAATCCAAAGGTATCGTAGAAAAACTTTCAGCTCAACGTAAGACCCTAATTTTGCGACGTCCTCTTTCTTAGCCATATCATGAGACTGTCCTTTCGTCTTCCAAGTCAACAACGAAATAAACTTCCTTTTAACGAACTCAACGCACTCATGTGCTTTACGCCTAAGTGACATGCATGCATTCTAAAAAAATATAATTTAAGAAAGCTTTGGAGAAACCCGTTAACATAATCCATGAGGTAAGAAATAGAAGCGGAAAAAAAAAGCACTCACTCGACAATAAAGCAGTAGGAAAGGATATCGTGGCAACGTCGTGAGGAGGATTTGTTGATTTAAGGTCAAGCTGTTAATAGGCTCCCAAACACATGACAGATTAACTCCGTAATCTGTCACGCATGTACAACACCATATTTACACCCTGCAACTACTTTCCGCTTGGTTCACTCCGGCTATGAGTAGAGGTCGAAAATTGGAGGCATATTATTTACGATTAGTAGATAAGCAAGCTTATTTACCTAACTTTAATTCCTTGATGAAGTTTGACAACACGCGTGGGAGATGAAAACAAGATTTTACTTTTTCAGTGCGTACAGAGCTGCTCATTAGTTCATAATTTTTTTTTTTAAAAAGTATAATTTAAGAAAACTGTGGAAAAACCCCGTAAACGTCATCCATAAGGTACGAATTAAAAGCGTAAAAAAAGCATGCATTCGGCAAGAAGGCAGCAGGAAAGGTTATCGTGGCAATGTCGTGAAGAGGATTTGTTGATGTAAGGTCAAGCTGTCAATACCATGTTTCCGCTCGGAATGCCTTGCAAATATCAGACACCTTTTTCTTTGTAGTTTACTTATGGCTTCAGAGAATTCAGAGCCATCCGATTCTTTACTGAATTTTTATAGTAGCATGAAAGTTACAGCTCTATGGACCATCAAATAAAAACCAAATGTTCCATGTTTTCCCGCGAGCGTTATGAACTTCCTGTCTCACGTTAAACGTCTCAAATGGTAATCATTTAAGTTGGCTTACAATGCTGAATCATTCGTCTTAGACTAGAATGTTTGTTTTACTTATTTGCTCGACCAGTGCTCATTATTGCTCAAATTTTTATCAGATTACGTAAACTTAAGAGATTCCCATATTTTTTGAGGTCCTTGCCTTTTCTGCTTGTCACATATTATTGGTAGTCTCTTTCGCAGCTGTTCTTCGGGATGTCACGCAACTTGTCACGAACAAGAGTAGTTATCTAAAAACCCAAAAACATTTTCATCCCGCATAACTGTGTTCTCTCTGATATTTGGATTTATTGTGAAGCACAATCATTTCGATGTGCATACTGCAATAACAGTTAATATCAGATCAAGGATAAAATGTAATAACTTTTTTATTTACTTCATAAAGGCAAAGCTTATTTCTACAAATATCATGTATCAACTTTATTGAATAAATAGAAAAAATTAATTTGAAGTACAATATTACAGAAACGATATATTCATTTCATTAAGAAGTGTTTCATAGTCTTTACTTACAAATAGTACGTACAGTGTAATAATTAAGGCTTTAGAAATTAGGTTATTTATTATTAATTAGCAATAACTATTTGAAATTCAGGTAGGACAACGATGTTAACATTTCCGGGCAAAACATTTATAGTATATCAAATTTATTCGGAAGATCGATAATTTTAAAACACTGTGTAACTGTTCATTCTTGTTTAAGATTTGCATAAACAGGCTGTAAGAAATGCTTTACCGCACTCTTGATAGTAGGTTTTTTGAGGTATACAAGTTGGTGAAATGACTCCTCTTCCAATACAAGTCACACTTTGTTTTCTACACTTGACTGTCACAACCATAAGACTGCCACAGGGTTTCATTTCTGTGCCCATCTGACATCTTAATACTTGGCGTTCTTTTATATCATGCTCATGCTTGATTGATAGCTGCAGACTGCTGTTGTTTGCACTGTCATGTTTGATGTCAGCCGGATTTACGGCATGGATTTGGTTATCATCATTCAAATTTTCTTCTGAGAGGACTTTTTGGTAAGAATCTGTGCTAGCAGGGTATGCCACTGCGGTACTGATGTAAACCACCAGGATTGGAGCAAGGAACTGATAGAAAAATAAAGATGGAGATGAGGAGAACTGCTGTATGATAATTCTCTATGGTACGCCACTTGTTTATTCATTTTTATTTTACTGGACTGAAAATTAGGTTTTCTAAGAAAAAAATTTCCCTTGAAATCCAGAATGCTCAATTGCTCACATATGTGTTTCAGTCAAGCTCGTGTTGTCGGTGGTCAGTGTTTTTCGCCAGTGACCAGCACTGCGCATTTTTTAGTTTTGTTGGTGCTCGCTTACCGTTAGACATATCACTTTAGAATGTGTCCATTTTCTGACCGTGAAATGATCGTCGTCTCTAAAATCGTAGACTATCGATAGTCTAGGAGAGAGTTTTTGAAAGAGTACTCGACTGAGAAACAAAACGAGTAATCGAAAAGTGCCCGGTTACAGGAAACGATTGCTGAAGAGAGTGGTCGTTACCAAATAACCGTTATTTAACAAAACGAACATTTTTCTCCTGTTTTCTTAATTTATAAAACGCGCTTATTCTAGATAACCATGGAAGAAGTAGGCACGAAGTCACAGGTAAAAGTGCTCAATCTTCTCATGAAAGCGAAAAACACAAAAAGTTTCACGATGCAGTTTCTGGTTTTCACTAAGTGTGATATTTCACTGTCCTCTTTGACTGAACTTATGTGGGTTACTCCATCCGCAATTTCGTGAGATTGACGAGTACATGCGTCTTGTGGAGTAAAAGATCGAGAATGCAAAAGACATACCTTAAACTGTTTAAACATTTTCAGTGGTCTGTTTGTAACGTGGCACTGGATCCTCTGATGACTTTGTTAGTTGCGATGTCGAAGAAGTTGATGAAATACTTATCAAGTCTAACTAAAAGTCAACCTTTTATAGAGTCCATTGGAAAAGACATTTTTAGAACATTAGCGAATATGTAAGCGCTTGGAAAGCTGTAATTTTGTAACGCCCCCTCTCCTAACTGTGGGATAATCATATATCTTCCTCGTTTACCTTAGCGACGAATGAACTTCCTTTTTTGCGAAAGTTGGGATGAAAAATAATGTTTGTGTCCCAAATGATGGCTCTTGTGCAACTGAAAATATCTAAAGAATGCGGCAACTGTTCTTTTTTGAGAGCGAGTGAAGTTAGATGCATAAGGTGAGGGGATTCCCGCGCAGTCGCCCAGTATTTGGAAATACGTAATAACTGTCTCCACTGATAGAAGTCCATTCCAGTATCTCACTTTCACAAATGCATTTTTTCAAAATTTCCTTTAGAGTAGTTAAATGTAATTACTGACAACACAAAACAACAAGGAATCCAACAAGGAAGCTACATAGTACCTTTAAAGTGACACAAGAGATAATAAACTCTCGTGAGTGCCACTAACCCCCAAACTTTTTTCTACAGAAGAAATTTCCTTGTCTTTTTGATCATTACAATGATAGAATTATCACAATCCAATTAAACCTCGCAATTCTACAAGCAGTTAAAGCTCAATTTTTCGGGGCTTAGTGACACTCTTAACTAAATTAATTATAAACAGTTACGGGCATAAACTACTGTATTGATCAAATAGGGTGCTTACTGGGCATCGAAAATCGGGAAATCCCCAGGTTACCAAGCACATATCTTTGGCTAAATTCCTAAACGGCGGAGCCGTTATGCTGCATATTCTCTAATGCTACGAAAGAGTTTTCGCAGTTGCTCACGGAGTTTCATTGCTCTAATTGATCGTAAGATGAACGTATGTCCTTTCCTACTACCATGTTTCATTGTTATTTTACTTCCACTAGCGTTGGGATTCTAACGTGCCCAACCATGTTATGCAAATAATGGAAATTTTCAACCAGACAGTCTTCCGCTCTGAACACGAAAGTGGTCTGGGATGATGATTGTCGTATTTTCACAAGAAAAGATTTGCTGATCATGGGATTCCACTACAATGTGATGTTTTCCTGTAGCAACCTTTTTCTGTCAGACTCTAGGTTTTTAAAGAACGGAAACTCTAAACGTGTACAAAAATTCCATCATATTTCATTTTTAGAGTTTTTTTTTTTTGGCCAGAGCTATTTGCTTTCCGTGGTAATACCTTTAAAAGGGGGGGGGGGGGGGGGGGAGATACAAACCCCTTTTTATTTGCAATCATCTATCTGACGGTAAGTTTCTTGATGTAATTTTGTCGTTGTAGGCACGTAACAACTTTTTGCCCAAAAACCTTATTTTCTTGTGATTTAATCCTTTGGTAAATCAGAGTTAAGAAAATCTGCCTTGTATCTTGTCAATATATAGTGACCTACCTCAAGTTTTCATCATTTTAAAAATAAACCATAAAGGGTTGTTTTCACAAAGAGTTCTTCCGTGAAGATATCATTAGGTTTGAAGTCAAGAATTGCATACAGAAGAAGTGTGCATTGCTTGAATTTGCTTCTGAAGTCGAGGTTTAGTCATCATGAAGAGTTTAGTTTTACTTATCAAGTGGTGGTTAGTCGTCTCGATTCGTAATTAAAATCCTGCTTCTTACTTTCTCTATTGCCATTAACTTAATAAAAATGATCATTCTAAGATTTGATCCATTCTCTGGGACACTTGAAAAGATTCAAACTTCTGGACGCCGGTCGAGTGCCTTTAACAGTGGTCAGGAACAAATTTCTCTCTACGATATCGCCACTTTGTCACAAGTAAAGGTCATGCATGAGAATGAAAGAACCGATGAAGAACTGATGTTTTATCATAATCTTTGTCATAATTATAGCTGCATGAAGAAACTGTAAGGAGACTATTCAGGAGAATCTATATGGTAATTATGGGGATTAATAAGTTGAAGGTGTTAACTAAAAGGCTGGTAGCATATGACTGAGTGTGGAGACAAAAACAACGGAATAACGGTACAATCTAAACCATATTTGCTCGGCATTCTAAGAATACTGACTAACGACTGTCCTGCTGTGAATAAATATTCTCCATATGCATGGACTGTTTTTCCTCTGCAATTGGCCCAGCTGTTAGCAACTTAAAGCCACTCGTTTTTAAAGGAGACCTGCGGATTAATATAATCAACAGCCACTCTTAGAGTTATTACTTCTCTGGGCGTTGTGGCTTGGAGGTTTTGAATAGGATAATAGTCGCAAAAAGGTTGGTCGCTTTTATTCTAATCCGTAGAATGGTTACGGAATACGCGTTTCAGTTTTGTTATTTTAGCTCAAAAACAATCTTCGTGACATGCGTGTAATTGAGACAAAAGTGACAGAAGATAATCAAGGAACTGTATGAGGAAATATTGAAAGGCGGAACAAACGTAACGTACCGGAAACTGCTTCAGTTTGATTGAAAGTGCTTACGTTACTTTTTGGATATCGGTGTATCGGTCTCTTCATCTCTCACCTTATTATCGTGATCTATGAAATAAAGTATTCAAGACTCCATTATTCATTCGTGGTATTTTGTATCTGACTCGTGAAAAGCATTAAATCAAAGATGTTAATTATGGGTAGATTTCTCGCTGAAAGTTTGAAAGAAATAACTGCCTTTGCCTTTTCACTTTCGGACAGTTTGCATTATGTTATTTTATTAGGAATAGTCTTATTTAACTTTATCAAAAACATGTCACCAAAACTGGACACACCTAATTTCCATACATGCTGTAAAATAACTAAAATAGTACAAACAGTAAAAAAGATATTTTAGAAAAGGTGAAATTTTTCGAAAGATGCTTACATCGGATAACATTCATTGTAGAGAATCTCTTTTTAACGCCGCGTAACATATCATTGATGTTTAGTATTTACATAGACAATCTGTATTAAAAGCTTTATCACATTCTCCAAAGTAGGTCTTTTGGATCGCACAAGCCGTTGAAATAGGGCCTAAACAAGCTACACTATGTTTTCTACACTTGACTGTCACAACCATACGACTGCCACAGGGTTCCGTTCTTGTGCTGATCAGACATCCCGGTACCTGGCGTGCTCTTCTGTCATGCACATGCTTGGATGGTGGCTGCAGGCTGCTGGTGTTCGCATAGTCAGAATGCGCTACATCGATTTGAGTTTCATTGTCGTGATGCTTTTCTGGGAGAACTTGGGCGGGATAATAATTAATGCCGGCTGGATATGCTGTGGCGGTGCTGATGCAAAGCACCAGGATTGTGGCGAGCAACTGATGAAAAATATAGATGCCGATTAGGAGAATTGCCATGTAATAATGCTAACTTAATTTACAAAGAGAAGACCGCAAACTCTCGAAATGTTTCCTCTAAAACTGATAGCAAAATAAAAAATACAATAGATCATCAAAAGAAGGTTCGACTCTTCAACATCATGATTAAGTGCAGTTATCCTTAGAATTATCTATGGTGTGAACAATCTAAAAGATTTTAATTTAAATACTAATGAATAACAGGAGGCCATTACCATTAATTGGCTTCTTCGAGTAAGTAGTTTTTAGGCACTTGTAATCTAAATCTTATGGATATCGCTGCGGGGGAAGCGATGTAAAAGAGGACTGACGGCGTTAAGAATATGAAACCACTAGAATATTTTTTCAGAGGAAAAAGTAGCGTGCACTTATCATCTATTGACTATTACTAGGAGACGGAAATATGTAATGTACCGTGAACATCTCTGAAAAGAGTAGTGAGTTTTAAACGCTGATAATAGGAAAAGCCTTTACGAAGATATATAAATGATGCGAGTATTTTTTTGTGGACCAATTCATTTCTGTCTTTATCCTATTTTGGAGGAACGAGGAAGACAGAAGAACACCTAAAGACTAAAGCTGGCGTCTGTCTCTTTGGACCGTGAGAGAAAGCAATGAAACATACCTTGAAAAGGTTAAGCATCATGATCAGTGATCTGTTGCAATAAGTTCTTCGATGGGTTTTTCAGTCTTGAGATTGAGGAGTCTCTTGATATATGTAACAAATCAACTGCAGGTCCACCTTATATACAATCCATGGGAAGAGACACTTTTAGAAAATCAGCTTGCGCTCGAAAATAGAGCAACCAATTTGAAGGCAAGCTACTATGGAATGTATGGGCAACTTCAAACAGCTATGATGTAACAACATCCTCTTCAGTTCTTTACCATCAATATGGCGCACATCCTCCTAGCTTATTGTGCTTAGAAAAACAAAGTGAACTTCCCTTGTAACAGAAAGTACGGTAAGTGAGTCTTCTTAACATGCAATGGCGTAAAATGTTCTACGCCCTCCTTCGACTTGTTTTGTGTTCTTTGGTGTTTCAATGAATGCGGTAAACGTTTAATTTTTTAATGTGATGCAAATATTTTGATATTCACAGGGGATTCCCTTCAATGTTACTCCTATCAAACTGGGCCGGATGACAAACTTCAAACAAATTTGCGACCTTGGCAGGTTTGCGGAAAATTTACTACTAAGCAGTACCTAGATTATATACCACTATTATAAATATCCTGTGATAAAGCTTCCTTAACAATGACTACAAGAAAGAGAGGAGCGGCAGAAAATGGTCAAAAAACTGCGGAAGAGCTTGCTAAAACGACATGACGCACAAAACAGTGGCACTGAATCTTTGCGTAATTTTTTATATAAATTTTTTCTGGAGCCATGTTTTATCGCGTCGTTTTAGAGTAAAGCCTCAAGTTTCTCCAAATTTAAGAGACGAAAATAAACAAAAATTGCTCGATCGTCGTCTCTTTCTTCTTTGATTTCTTTTCGTTAATAAATATTTGATATGTTTGAGAGGTCAGGTATAAGAAGTAAGAACTATTGGTCTTTTTCTAACCTAACGGCAGGTAGATCCATTCGTGCTGAAACTTTAACAGTTTCCGAGAATGAGGTAAGAAGGAAATTTAATTCACTTTCTGAGAAAAACACTGGGTGAACCACCAAATATCTGTCGAAAATCCTTTGTTAGACACCCACGTTACGAAAGTGAAGTAAACGGAAAAAGAGAGACCGGAAAAAGAACAGCAAAATGATCAATCAAGAAAGAGAATAGACGCGGTTCTGGCATGGACTTAAACTTAAGCTACTTAAACGCCCGACGCAAAATGTGACAAGTATACAGGACAAAAATCATGTTGGCTAGTGGTTCAAGGTCATTCTCTACAGACCAAATTTTTATGTCATTACTAAATTAACAAGAATGCCGCATGGCTTGTATTTTGCATTAGCTCAGTATTTACGTAAGACATGAGGATTCCCGTTACTGTCACTAGTCGCGTGGTTAAGACACTTTCGCTTCGAGTGACTCAAACAGATTCGGTGACGGATAAGTCATGCAACCTTTACACACTCATTGCGCGCTTCCTTCCTCCTTCCGATCCCTTCCCAATTCAAACTCTCTTGTTGTGGTCGAGAAAGCTTCATTAAGGGTTTCTGGGCACGATCATGCTATAGTACGTATTAATCAAAGCTTTAAGAATTAGTTTATTTCCACAAATATGAATTAGCAATAACTATTTGAAATTCAAGTAGGACAACAATGTTAACATTTCCGGGCAAAACATTTATAGTATATCAAATTTTTTGCAAGATCTCTTAAAATAGTTTTGTCACACTGTGTAACTGTAAATTCTTGTTTAAGATTTGCATAAACAGGCGGTAAGAAATGCTTTACCGCATTTTTGATAGTAGGTTTTTTGAGGCATACAAGTTGGTGAAATGACTCCTCTTCCAATACAACTCACACTTTGTTTTCTACACTTGACTGTCACAACCATAAGACTGCCATAGGGTTTCATTTCTGTGCCCATCTGACATCCTAATACTTGGCGTTCTTTTCTATCATGCTCATGCTTGAATGATAGCTGCAGACTGCTGGTGTTTGTACTGTCGAGTTTGATGTCAGCCGGATTTACGGCATGGATTTGGTCATCATCATACAGATGTTCTTCTGAGAGGCTTGTCGGTAATAAGTTGTGCTAGCAGGGTATGCCATGGTGGTACTGATGTAAACCACCGGGATTGGAGCAAGGAACTAATTGAAAAATAAAGATGGTGATGAGGAGAACTGCTGTATGATAATGTTCTATGGTGCACCACTTGTTTATTCATTTTTATTTTTACTGCACTCAAAATCAATGGTTTTCGTCACCGAATAACACTGCGCCTTTTTGGGTCTTGTTGGTGCACGCTTACCGCTAGACATATCACTTTAAAATGTGTCCAATTTCTGACCGTGAAATGGTGGACGTCTCTAAAATCGTAGACCACCGATAGCCTAGGAGAGAGTTACTTGACTGAAAAACAAAACGAGTGATCAAAAAGTGCCCGCTTACAGGAAACGGTTGTTTAAGAGAGTGGTCGGCATTGAAGATCAGGGAATCCTTAGGTTATCAAGCAGATGTCTTTGGCTAAATTCCGACGTTGTAAATATCCTGTAATATAGTTTCCTTAACAATGAATACAAGAAAGAGAGGACCGGCAGAAAATGGTTGGGAAAAGTTACTGCTAAGTTTATTGTGTAAAACTTGTACCATTACGCGCTACGAAAAGAGAAATTGAATTGAGCTCGTATGCACCCGTATTATATAGAGTAAACTTTATGATGCCCCTGAACTGATTCTCAGTGATGCACTGCATGAAGCAGTCCACAACAATGTAAGGCCCTAATTTGACGATGTCCGCTTTATTATCTATATCGCGAGACTGTCCCTACGTCGTCGACCTCAACAACGATATGCTCGCTGAGTCGCAACGGAAGATTCCCAACAGTTTTGGTTGCATACCTTCTACCTGTCTGTATTGCATTGTCGCTGGATCATGTTGGCACTGTGGCAAAATTATTTCCAATCAAAAAGTGCCCACTTACAAGAAACGGTTGTAAAGGTCATGCACGAGAATCAAAGAACCGATTCCAACGGAGAGATCGTTTCCCTGATCTCTTATCATAATCTTTTTCATTATAGATGCATGAAAAAAAATGTAAGGAGACAATTCAGATGAATCTATACGGTAGTTATGGGGATCAAAGGTTGAAGGTGTTAACTAAAAGGCAGGTAGCGTATGACTGAGCGTGAAGACAAAAACAATGGAATAACGGCGCAATCTAAGCCATATATGCTCAGGCATTCGAGAAAACTCACTAACGACTGTCCTGCTGTGAACAAATATTCCCTTTGGATTGTTTTTCCTCTTCAATTGACCCAGCTGTCAGCAACTTAAAGCCACTCGTTTTCAAAGGAGACCCTTCGATTAATCAACAGTCACTCTTATAGTTTTTTCTTCTCTACGTGTTGTGGCCTGTAGGTTTTGAATAGGATAGTAGTCGGAAAAAGGTTGGTTGCTTTTATTCAAACCGGTAGAATGTTTACGGAATACGTTTTTTGGTTTTACCATTAAAGTTCAAAAACCATTCTCGTGGCATGTGTGTAATTGAGACAATAGTGACGGAGTTTCAATCAGGAACTGTATAAGGAAATCTTGAAAGGCGGAACAAACGTACCGCACCGGACACTATGTTTCAGTTTGATCTAAAGTGCTTACGTTACTTTTTGGATAATTGTCTTGGTTTATCGGTCTCTTCATCTCTCGCCTTATTATCGTGATCTATGAGATAAAGAATTCAAGACACATTAGTCATTCGTGCTTTTTTGTATTCGACGCGTGAAAAGCATTAAATCAAAGATGTTAATTATGGATAGCTTTCTCGATTAAAGTTTGAAAGAAATAACTGCCTTTGCCTTTTCACTTTCGGAATATTTGTTTTTATAACATTTTGCATTATGTTATTCAGTTTACAGTTTGGCTTGGAAATTATAAACTGATTAATCGTCATTTACTCATATGTCATTGATAGAAATTGTTTTATTTAACTTTATCAAAAACATGTTACTAATACTGGACACAACTAATTTCCATACATGCTGTAAAGTAACTAAATAAGTACAAACAGTAAAAAATATATTTTAAAAAAGGTGACATTGCTTAGGGTTTTTTTAGTTTTTCGAAACGATGCCGTTACATTGGATAACATTCGTTGTAGAGACTCTCTTTTTTAAACGCCGCATAACATATCATTGATGTTTAGTATTTACATAGACAATCTGTATCAAAAACTTTGTCATATTCTTCAAAGTATTTTTTTTGGATGGCACAAGCCGTTGAAATACGGCCTAAACAAGTTATACTATGTTTTCTGCACTTGACTGTCACAACCATAAGACTGCCACAGGGTTCCGTTCTTGTGCTGATCAGACATCCTGGTACCTGGCGTGCTCTTCTGTCATGCACATGCTTGGATGATGGCTGCAGGCTGCTGGTGTTCGCATTGTCAGAATGCGCTACATCGATTTGAGTTTCATTGTCGTGGTGCTGTTCGGCGAGGACTTGTGCGGGATAATAATTGATGCCGGCTGGATATGCTGTGGAGGTGTTGATGCAAAGCACCAGGATTGTGGCGAGCAACTGATAAAAAATATAGCAGGTAATTTAGCCTAAACATTTGAGTTGAAAACGTAAATTGGCCACCGTAAAGGGTAAAAAAGCTGGCGTTTCGAGCGTTAGTTCTTCGTCAGAGCGCTCTGACGAAGTGCAGTTATCCTTAGAATTATCTATGATATGAACAATCTACAAGATTTCAATTCAAATACTAATGAATAACAGGAGCCCATTACCATCAATGGGCTTCTGCGAGTAAGTAGTTCATAGGCACTTTTAATCTAAATCTTAAGGTTATCGCTACGGGAGAAGCGATATAAAAGAGGACTGACCGCGTTAAGAATATGAATACGCTAGAATATTTTTTTAAAGGAAAAAGTAGCGTACAACTATACGTCTATTGACTATTACTAGGAGTGAAATATGTAATATACTGTGAACTTCACTGAAAAGAGTAGTTAGTTTTAAACGCTGATAACAGAAAAAGCCTTCACGAAGATATATAAATGATGTGAGTTTTTTTTGTGGACCAATTCAGTTCTGTCCTCATCCTATTTCGAATGAACGTGGAAGACAGAAGAATACCAATAAACACCGAAGCTGGCGTCTGTCTCCTTGGACCGTGAGAGAAAGCAATGAAACATACCTTGAAATGGTTAAGCATCATGTTCAGTGGTATGTTTGTAACGTTGCAATAAGTTCTTCGATGGGTTTTTCAGTCTTGATATCGAAGAGTCTCTTGATATATGTACCAAATCAACTGCAGGTCCCCCTTATATACAATCCACGAGAAGAGACATTTTTAGAAAATCAGCTTGTGCTCGAAAATAGAGCAACCAATTTGAAGGCAAGCTACCATGGAATGTATAGGCAACTTCAAACAGCTATGATGTAACAACATCCGTTCTTTACCATCAATGTGGCGCACATCCTCCTAGCTTATTGTGCTTAGAAAAACAAAGTGAACTTCCCTTGTAACAGAAAGTACGGTAAGTGAGTCTTCTTAACATGCAATGGCGTAAAATATTCCAAGCCCTCCTTCGACTTCTCTTGTGTCCCTGGGTGTTTCAAAGAATGAGGTAAATGTTTATTTTTTTCATGTTATGGAAATATTTTGATATGCACAGGAGATTCCCTTCAATGTCACTCCTATGAAACTGGGCCGGTTGCTAAACTTCAAACCTGATTACGACCTTAGCAGGTTTGCGGAAAAGTTACTACTGAGTTAATTGTGTAAAAAGAAACACTTACCTAAATTATACAGCACTATT